>NC_079457.1:11678761-11754841 GCF_903798145.1 Danio aesculapii | reverse complement strand
GCAGAAGCTGAACAACATGCACAGTGGCTTTTAATCCGGTTCAGACACCCCATTAAAGGTAGAGTTCACCCAAAAATGCTAACTGATTCACGATTAATTGATCATGAGTCTGTTGAACCCAAAATAAACTATTTTGCAGAAAACCTGTAAACACTTTCCACAGAATTTGTTTTTCCTGCTAGGGATTGGAACCAGTAAAGGGAGTGAATGACAGAATTAAAACATTTTTGGGTGAACTATCACTTTAATAAAACAGTTCATTCACCAGCCATTGCTGCATTCCGTGGCACCAAATAAATGTTGCCATCATTCGTTTGCTGTAGTGAATATTCATCAACTGAATACGGATGTCCCTCCTCATCATGCAGCTGTGAAAACACTTGGGTGTGAAGATCCGAGAGCCGACATTTGATGATGGCTATGTTTTGCTGAAACTCCAGTCTCTCTCTGGCTAAATGTTCTCTTTGGGCTCGGAGCTGTCCCAGCTCACTTTCTAAATGCACAATATTCTCCAACTTCCGTTTACGACAGTTCTGAGCCGCAACTTTGTTCTTCCCTCTTCTGCGAATGTCCCTTACAAGTGCCAGCTGAGCGTCGCTCAGTGTGAATTGGGTCAAGAGCTCATTAAAGTCCTCCACTGGTAGGTTCACAATCTTTTCCAGTGAGAATGGGATTTTTAGAGCAAGAGCTCGCCGTTCATCCCTGCTGAGGGGTACGGGAACACTGCTGGATTTGGACTTTGAGTATGGGGACTGGTATGAACCTAGTCTTGAGCTATTTAGATGTAGATCATGTAAGGCTGTGGGCAAAACTGGTTGCTTCATTGATGCCACCGGACTGTAAGTGTGCAGATTGCTAGATGGCATATTTGCAGCTGTGGGAAAAGAAGCTCCAGGATACGAGCTGTATGACTGCTGGTAGTCAACAGCCCTGTGCAGATTAGGTCGTAGATGACATTGTTCCCCAATGCTTTCACTTTCAGCATAGCCTGTAGTAGCATCAGCAGGCAAATATGCCGGAGCTCCATGCACTGCGTTCTCAGGAGAGGCGAGCGGCGGACTCGAACCAAGCGACAAACCAGAATCTGACTCCAGATCATCTGTGCAAACTTGTTTGATTTGTCCTGTGGAGTGAAAGTTATTAATACCATCTTTCGCAATCCCATGACCGCGTGTAGTCATGTTCATGTGCTCCAAAAGGCTCATAAGAGGTGGGTGAAAACCTTGTGTGTTTGCAAGCATTCTGGAAGACCCGTGGCCACCAGGAAGACCGTAGTGCATATCCATGTGTGGATAGGGTGGCATCATTTCTGGGTATGCGCTTTCATATACACCAGAAGGATGGGCATCACAGGTGGCTGGAATGGATTCAGGCTGTGGCTGATTCATCCCGAACCCCCCTTGAGATACCATGGGCTCCATGGAGAGGTATGGAATTGCTTCAAAAGGATTCTCATTGGGGTCCTCAAACTCCTGTGACAAAAACAGTGTGTTTTATTAAACAAGAACTTATTCCAACCTGACCTTGGAGGAGATTCAAATCAAACTCTTACAATTAAACACCCTGAGAAAGAAGCAAAGCATTGGTTTGAGCCGAGAAACAGTTGATCTGTTCTGGGTTGTGTTCAGTCAGGACCAGCCCACCTGGGTGAATGTGCCACCCGTAGCTTATGCAGGTCTTACTTTGGAGAGCTCAGGTTTCATGTTGAAACAGATGGTCATTGTGCTATGCAGGGGGCTGTCGGCAATATACAGCGCTCACCCTCTTTCTCTGTCTGCCTTTATCCTTGCATCACTCAATTGACCCATTGTTGCAGATCGTAGCTCAATATGTGTGTTTATAGGGATTCAGCATTAGAAAAAAATGGTATAAGGCCACCATTTCATTAAGACAGCCTGTATTCTACAACTAAACAATCAGATGTTTTTGACACTAGTAAAGTGTACCAACCTGAAGTTCTGTGATGGCCATCAGTTCCTGCCAGGCCAGGTCCATCTCCAAATTCTGAGGGGAACGATGGGTCCGTGATCCACTGACATTGGTGGACATTGACACCTCCCCATGCAGTCGTCCAGGGTTTGGCAGTCCCTTGAAATGAAATTACAGTTGTAATGAATGCACTTTGTGCAACAAAATGGCATTTTTGTCTTTTAGATAGTGTTAAAGGTTACACTTTATCCTGTTGACTGTAAATAATTTTTCAACTGCTTGTCAGTTAACTTCTTTAGTTAGGGTAAAGTTTGGATTAGGATTAGCTGAATACATTTACACAAACATGCGTCAATTTATTCCACTAACTTTGATACCTAACAGTACAAAAGAGTTTTCAAGCAATAAAACAACAAAAAGCTTAAGACGGCTGTTTTTTTCCATACATTAGTGTGTGTTTTGTTTTTTTTTAAATTGGGTTACACTTTATTTTAAGGTGTCCTTGTTACAGTGTAACCATTCAGTTAACTATTAAGTAATTACATGTACAAACTATCTGCTTAAGTCGTGACATAAGAATACTGGTCCAGGTCCAGGCCACTACTCGTTTGAATTGAGAAAATATTCGTCTATGACCACATTTAGTCATATCACACATTAAAATGAATTTTATATAAAATCATGGTGTACACAACATCAGGGTTCATACACACTACTAAAATTCCATGACTTTTCTATGACTTTTCCAGAACTTTTAAGTACATTTTCATGACGTAATGTTTTATGTAATGTCTACATATACATGATAAATAATAAGAAAAACAATGACATTCAAATTTATTACAGCATATCATAGAACACGCAACAATTTATAAAATTTATTTTGATAATGCTTACACAGCACTAACAATGTGAGAGCAAGTTTTTGGCCAAGGACAGAAAATAAGTAAAGACAACTAACCTAAATTAAAGTTAGGGCTGCACAATATATCATTTCAGCATCGATATTGCAATGTGTGCATCCGCAACAGTCACTCGCCAAATATGCAATGTTGGTATTATAGTTTTATATAGAGTTTAATTTCCATGACTTTCCAAAACTTTGTGAGTTTTTCTGTTTCTGTTTTCTCTTTTCCAGGCCTTGAAAACTCCATGTCAAAATTCCATGACTTTTCCAGTTTTTCCATGAATTAACCCCTCAACACTCTCTGGACTTGCTGCATCACAGACACCAATATTTGAACTATTTATAAAAATGTATCATATTCTGGCCATTGGATATTAGGCATGGATATATATATATATTGCGATCCTGATTTTTGAAAGTAATACATCACTTTGTAAACGTTTATTATTACCATTTGTTGAGTCTCCCTATACTGTTTGATAGCTCTTGGACCCAGAAGTCACTTTGCGTGACGTCACACTTAACAAGCGAATAGAGTTAGGCTTAGTCTAATGTAATTTAAGTGTAATTCCTATAGTAAGTGCATGGAACATGTATATCAAGGACAGCTGAAAATAAAAAGTGTATTTTTCTGAGCAGCGGTAAACTTTTATTAAATAAATAAATATATAATCCATCTTTACTGTCATTTATTTTAACAGTTTATATACCAAAAATCTGTAAAGTAAGTAGATTTTGGTTACTTATTAAAGTAGATTTGGTTACTTATTAAAAGGTTATATTTAAGGATTACTTTTATTTACTTTACAACTTTAGTTAAGACAATTTCACACTGTCAGACCACTAAATTTTGCTTACCAAATTTGTTTATCAATTTTGTTTTAATTACTTAAATTCTCCTATCATTTAATGTGATTATATATTTCTTCATATATTTCAATGAGTAAAAGTGAGAATATGTATGAATGGCAGTGTAACATTATTTCACCCTTATTTTATTTTAGCTAAACACTTTTGAAACATTAATACACTTTCTAACTGCATTAAATATACAATAATACGTATTACATACAGATGATCAGGTGTATGTCTTTCTGCAGTTTTCATATTTTTTCCCTAGTTTTTTTTTTGAATAAAAAAAACATTTAAAGACATAGTTTACCCAAGAATATATATATAAGACATAGTTTACCCAAAGTCTGTCATCATTTACACAGCCATTACTAGTTTCAAACCTGTTTGAGACCCGGTTGAACAAAAAATAAGTTATTTGGAAGAAAGCTGTAAACCTGTAACCATTGACTTCCATAGTATTTCTTTTTCTTTACACTGTAAAACCCAACAGTCAACTTTATCAAATGAAATGAGTGTAGTTAACTCAAACTTTACTGAAAGTTAATTCTACTCATTTGAAAAGAGTTTTGAACTCTGTGTTGAAGGTAAAGATTAACTTTAATACCTCGTTACTTCAACTCAAGTGGAGTAAGTTCACAGTATTCATATAGATTAGTTTTTTTTTACTCAAATTGTTTGTAGCAATCGATTTCCTCAAAAGGTTTGAGTTGCCTTAACTTATTGGGTTTTAATCAAATTGAGGATTAGGATTAGTTTTTGAACTGAAACGGTTTGTTGAAATCGGTTTCGCAATCGGTTACCTTAACTTTTTGGGTTTTACAGTGTATGAAAGTCAAAGGAAACAACCTACTGTAGTGTTCAACAGAAGAAAGAAAGCCATAGAGGTTTGGATTGGAACCACTTGAGGGTGAGTTAGTGACTAAATTTTTGGGTGAACTATCATTATAAAAGCAAGATGACAGAATATTGCAATTTAAACATTTAATATTTCTATTTAAATGACATGTTTTAAAATCCTTTTTTGTACAGCGAACCCCTGAGTCATCTTTCTCCCCTTTCTTTGCTTGGGAAAAAAGCAGATTAATAATCTCAGAGATACTCACCTCACAGCTGATCCTCAGGGGAAGTACACCGCTGACTGCTGAACACATTCAGGACAAACCCCTGCTGCACTGAATCACTCTAAACACACAAGCAAATCATCATTTCATTGCATGAATTCAAATAATCACTCACATAACCACTAATATAGGTCATCTGTGGTCAGCAGGCCAGCAATCTTTAGTCGAACTTGACTACTTTTCATCCATACACCCATAAAGCGAAGATGATATCACTCCGTGGTTTATACGGTATAAAATATATCTTCTTTAAAACAGTTTGGTGTTTCACTTCCCATGTGCTCCAAATGTCATGTTGTTTGAGTGGCCATGAAGTTTGCTTGGGCTGGATTTGTCCTATCAGCTGGCGTTTCTACAGTAATGTCAGCCCATGATAAGACAATCTTTCGGGACGCAGCCTGTTCTCCAGTAAACGAAGGCAGGGGCCAAACCACAGACTTCAGAATATCAGGAAGACTCTACACGCCTTCACGCGACTAATAAGTCAACCGCACACATTAGCAGTCAGTCTGCTTACTGTTGTGTTTCATTCTCTTTACCATATGACTGGGAAACAAATGAGAGCTGTACCATATAATGTTTTGGATTCATTTACTTGCTTGGAAATGGGGGGTTCTTGTTAAAGGAATAGTTCACCCAAAAAATTAATTATACTCAATATTAACTCACGCAATTGGTTACTTTTATCAGATTCTTTCTACTGTTGAACACAAAAGAAGATATTTTGAAGGAAGCTGAAAACCAGTAATCATTGACTTTCATAGTAACAAACAAATACTACAGATGTCAGTTGCTACAGCTTTGCATTTTTCTAAATATCTTCTTTAGTCTTCAACAGAAAAAAAAAAGAGTCAAACAGGTTTGAAACAAGATAAAATGAAAAATGTTTTGGGTAAACTATCCCTTTATTTTAGGCAAGCAACTGGAATAATAACAAGTTTACACTTAGATATGATTCTGTTGCTACACACAGGTATACATCATACAGTTATAAAACTTTAGAAAACAAAATTGTTTAAATGATTAGGCAATATAGTGATACTGTTCACATACTGTTCACATATTCACCGTGACTGAAATGTCAGGTGATGTTAACAGGACGTGCCAGTATTATTGCTGTTTGCATCTAATGGTTTGGCATTTCACGTGTGGTGAAGTTTTTTGACAAAACACTTCTTTCCTTTTTGTCATATTGAGGGTAAAAGACATATATCCTGCCTTTACCGCTGTGTCTGGCTGATTTCCTTTGACTAGTTTCTGAAATTCAGTGAGGACAGAGCTGTGGGATCAGCCTTTGCTTTCAACATCACCTGTGGTACTAACCACTGTACTAAAGTACACATAAGCTAACGGTAACAAACATCCAAAAATGAAAGTCTATTTACCTTCATTACATTAATCTCTCTTTATTAAAAGCATTTCTCTAATAATAAATATCTGTGACCAAAATCTGTGATCAAACATGTTTAGTGTCTAATTAAACATAAAGAAAAGATCATATTCATATATATATATATATATATATATATATATATATATATATATATATATATATATATATATATATATATATATATATATATATATAGTATGTAATTTTAAAAGAAATGATTAGTCCAGTCATTATTGCTTTTATTACTATTACCATTAATAATAATAATATTAACATTAATAATAGTAATTAATAGCAATTAATTTCCGAAGGATCATGACTGAAGTAACGAAGCTAAAAATTCATCATTAAAATCATTGGAATAAATGATTAAATTAAATTATAAACTACTTTTGAACAGTTATGTTATAGTGCAATAAAATTTTACAATTTGTACTGTATTTTCATTTTAAAAATTTTTAATCCTACTGACCCCAAAATGTTTGACCGGTAGTGTGTGTGTATATATATATATATATTATGTTTCATAATTAAGTTTTAGAATAGGTTTTTAGTTGACACTTTATTTTCATGGTCCATTTGAGTTTTAGTAGACTGTCTGCTTAATATCTGTTGATATGCTCCTTCAACAGACAGTTAACTGACTTTAAAAAACTTAGCAAGTACATGTCAACTTACACTAACCCTAAACCCAACCCTAACCCCAACCCAACAGTCTACTTATAATCTAATGAGAATTAGTTGGCATGTAGATGCAATGTAACTTAAATTCAACCAACAGACCATCAATATAAAGTGTGACCAGTTTTATGTTTCAAAATTAAGTTTAGAGTAGGTTTTTAGAATGTTTTCAATGTAGTATCAATTTTTAAGTTTGAACTAATTAAAACTAATTTATTAAAATGTTTTACATAATACAGTGAGCACATTTTATTCTTAAATCTTCAGTTATTACAAAAGATGGACAGTGACTGATGTAAAATAGAGAATTTATATGAAAATGTATACTTGGTAAAACTCATGTATTGGTTGTCTTCTATGTGTGTATTTATTTTGTAAACAGTTTGGAATTTGTATATATATAAAACTATAACATATTATATATATATATATATATATATATATATATATATATATATATATATAAAACAATTTTTACAATTGTATATAAAAAAACTGGTTGTTGTGTAATAACGTCCTAGATTATATTTTGTAAAACTCCTCATATAGCAAAAAAATTTTATAAATAACTTTATACTAATTAAAACATTTTTTAAACAATATACACGTTGCAGGTTAAGCATGTTGAACCATGACCTTCATTTATTACAAAAAGGGTAAGTGTCAAATAAAAAAATAAGAAAAGATTATTTATGAAAACGTTTGTCATAATCATAGTCTTCAATGTGGCAAAAGTTGTTTTTACTTTTAAAATGATTTAGGACTCATTAAAACCAAATGAATTTAAAAGTTTTTCATAATACAATTATCACATGACACTATATTTATTTATTACCTTCATTTATTACGGTTTGGTATTCATATATATATATATATATATAAATACTGGTTTTGTAACATGATGTTAGATTAGGTTTTAGAATATCTTCAATGTAGCAACACTTGGTTTTAATTTACTATAAATAAAATAATTGTTAACTAATTTATAGACATTTTACATAATACGATAGCACATTACCAATACACACTGAAGAAAACATGTGTACAATATAACACAACTTTCAGAAGTTCATAACTATTGTCAGCTTATACTGATCTGCTGAAGCAAAAGAAAGTTTGCACACTGTTTACATTGAACAACTTCAACAAATGCATTGTAACCCGAATCTCACTCTATATCACATCAACTGCCATATTTACAGAACAAACATCACAACAATCCCTCAGAGACGAAGAACTGACAAACAGTACCTTATTAGCATTTCCCAGAGCACGGAGTTCAGATGAGAAAGTGTTCAGATCAACATCATGTAAGATCCCGACAGACTGAGAGTTCACCGCATGCTACAGGTTTTGAACTACAAGTGTGTCTGTGCTCAACCTGTCCTGCTCTCTCATTCAGCCCGTCTCCCACTCACCCGTTCTGCTTTTGGCTGTCACTCACACAGATGGGACGGGTCTATGGGCGATGCAAGCAGCCTTCCTGTAAAGCACCCACACTTTTACCCTCCCAAATGCAACACCCGCTCTTTAATATGCCAAAAAAAGGTGACTATATAGGGTAAAACAAGTAACTAATAGGTATTAGCACACTTGTCTAGTTGATAGATTAAGAACTGCAAACATTTTTTTAACATTACAACTTTTGTAAGGTTGTTTAAATATGCTAATGAGGCTAAATATGCACTCATTTGCATATGTTTCTCGGACAAAAAACCTTGGAGGAAGTCAGGATAAGAAATTCTGTTTCTTTTTTTTCCTAACTTGTTTAGAAAGGTGATTTTAGGTATCGAAAGAAAGAGTGAAATACCACAATAAAGCCAAAATAAAATGTACATATTTAGGTCAGTTATGTATGAACAAATGGCTCGATGAAAAGCTTCAGAATACAGAAATGAATGAAACCGAAGTCAGTTGAGATTTATGACTCACTTTGAAAACTCGTTTTGTGAAAATGGCCTTTAGAAATAAGCATTGCAATTGAAATCATCATACACAAATTGATAAAGTGCAACAAACGAAATTAAAAAGTGTATAAATGATGCTTTCTTTTTATAATAAACCAAAAGAAACACTTTATATAAAAGACAAAAAGCCCCAAATGTCTAAATTGTGAGGTGCATGAAAAAAAACAGTGTTTTTTGCTTACATTGTGTTTCCCACAGAAAATGGTTAAGCCACACATGCACGTATATATATATATAAAAAGCTCAAGCCTGATACTTTGGACTTCCCAGGCCAAATATAGCCTCGGACCCTTCAGACTGTGGTTTATGGACAAGTGATTCACTAAACAATGCGAAAGTGAGGTGATGTGGTGGTGTAAAAGGATGTGGTTTGAAAGCAGGCGCACCTGGAGTTAAATCTGGGACTGGAGGAGGAAGGGTTGTTTTCTGCCTTGCTTTAGTAGGGATGGAATGTACACCTTCAACAGGTAAGAAAGGCCACATTGTTCCTGTATCTGCAGCACAACCGCAGGCAGAGAGTGAAAGCAGGGGGGAAGAGCGTGGCTTACATTGCAATGACCAGTGGAGGCTTTGCTGAAGTCCCTGCACACACACACAAGCACATTAGAGAGACAATCAGTGTGATTGTTCCAACACAATTGTCAGGTGAGGTGAAAGGATGTGTTTTCCTTGTTCATTTGAAGTGCTGCATTTTATTTGACCGATGTCTGATCATGTTTCACTGACCCTCAATAATACAGCACTTAAAGAGCGTTCAGGTGTGTGGTGGTCTGCGGTCATTACAAACCAATGAATGACAGTGTGTTTCCAATGCGATTTCACAGCAATTCAGAACTTTTTAATATAGTGGTTAATTGGTTTGAGTTAGCAAAATCTCATTTGTATGTTTTAGGCCATGTCCTCATGTACACAAAATAATAATAATCTGTTCAAATGAAAATGCCAAAACACACAATAATACAGTCATGCCAAACAAATAGGTGGCGATAAAACCCTAATATAATGTTGGCCAATCAGAAGGAGATAATGATGCACAATTGACATTAAAAAAATTTTATGTCATGATGCAAAAAACCTCTGAATATCTTCACCCTGACAGGAGTTTTCAGAAAAGTTTCGCTTTCAAGTGACCTGTGTTTGCATGTGGATAAACCAATGCTATCTCACGGCAATTCGTAAATTTTTGATTTAGTGGCTAACTTGTTTGAAATCAGACGATCTCATTTGTACAATTTAATACGATGTGCTTATACCCCAGTGTCTGTTGGGTTTAGGGGTGGGGTTTGGAGCCACACCTCCTTTAAAAATCGTACATTTTTGCGCGACTGAACTCACAAATTTATCCGAATTAAGCACTAAACTGATAATTAGTTACGTTTCTTGTGAGAAAGGGCTGGATAAGCAGATAAACTGCACAGAAAAAGTATAATTTTTAAAAAATACCAGTGTTTATAATAATCATAATAATAATTCCTTACATTTATATAGCCTTGCATTTATAAAGTGCTTTACACATTGGGGAGAATCTCCCCATCCACCACCAATGTGCAGCATCCACCTGGATGACGCTATGGCAGCCATATTGCGCCAGACCACACACCACGCACCAGCTGATTGGTGGAGAGGAGACAGAGTGGTGTCAATTATGCCAATTATGGTATGGGGATGGTTAGAAGGCCATGATAGACAGAGGCCAGTGGGCAAATTTAGCCAGGATGCTGGGGTTAAACCCCTACTTTTTTTCGAAGGACATCCTGGGATTTTTAACGACCACAGAGAGTCGGGACATCGATTTAATGTTCATCCGAAATATGGTGAGCTATCTGAGCTACACTGAGCAGTATAGAGCCCCCGTCACTATACTGGGGCATTAAGACCCACACAGACCACAGGTTGGGCACCCCCTTCTGGTCTCACTAACACCACTTCCAGCAGCAACCTAGCTTTTCCATGTGGTCGCCCATCCAGGTACTGACCGGGCGCAGCCCTGCTTAGTGGGCGAACATGTGCACAGAGCTAGCTGCCGGCAAGGCCTCTAGTGAAAGTTATGTTTATAGGTGGAGTTATGGGCCGAGTTAGTAGCACATCCACTTCTAACAAAATACACAGTACTAACATCGTATGAATTAGTATAAAATAGCCACCTCTGCGACTTCAATGTCTAACAAAAGAGTACAAAATAGCCACTTTTGTGATGTCAAAAAAATTATGACATCAAACTAATTTGTATGCAGCGTAATCAAATTTTCATAAATTAGCCACCTTTAGCTAAACAAAGAAGAAAATAGTGACGTCACGAGGCAAAAACTCCATACAACCATGTAACACATTGAAGTCCGCATATATTTTTTTAATATATTGTGATGCAGTTCCTAGATAAATGAAATATTATATGAGAAATTAGTGGGCGTGGTTTGTTTTTTCTACTACGAGCTGTTTAGATGTAGTAAAGTAGGCATTTCATTTAGAAACATCAGGAAGGGATAAAGGTAAACAACAGTAGAGTAATTACAACCTAATAGACACCTCCTCCTCACCATTTCTGTTTGTTGTTACAGTGGTGTCAAAACCGACAGTTGGAGGGGTGTGGTTAAGTATGATAACCTTGCCCAATACCTCAGACAGACATAATCCTAGAATTTAACTGATAACAAGAAGTTCAATTTTAGATTACAAGGGGAAACTTTTTTTCCTTAATGGCGAGAATTATTCACCACAAAACTAGCAACGTGAGCCAACAAAATCCTTCATTCATTTATTTTCCTTCAGCTTTGTCCCTTTATTTATCAGGTGTCACCACAGTGGAATGAACCGCCAATTTATCCTGCGTATATTTTACGCAGCGGATGCCCTTCCATGCTTCAACCCAGTCCTGGGAAACACCCATACACTCTCCATTCACTACGGCCAATTTAGCTTATTCAATTCACCTATACTGCATTTCTTTGGACTGTGAATTGAATAAACTAAATTGGCCACAGTGTATGTGTGAATGTGAGAGTGTATGGGTGTTTCCCAGTGCTAGGTTGCAGCTGGAAGAGCTGAAGGATGGAAAATAAAACATTTTTTTTTAAAGATTTATTTTTGGCCTTTTTTGTCTTTATTAGATAGGACAGCTCTGAGACAGGAAGCGAAGTTGGAGAGAGAGAGGGGGGATAGGGTAGGGAAATGTCCTCAAGCCGGGACCCGAACTCGGGACGCCCCGACGTGCCACCGCACCACATGTCGGCTCGCCAACCACCAGGCCATTGCGCCGACAAAAATAAACATATTTAAACATATTATACATTTATATAGTAAATTATTAATGACCTATAAAAACAACCAAAATAAGACAGAAAAAATCAATAATTCAATATATTTAATTTAATATATATAATAATTTATTAATTACATAATATAAGATATTTTTTATAATAATTATCAATATTATTTATTACATTATGTTACATAAGTAAGTATAAATATGTTTAAATAATTTTCTGAAAAAAATACTTGTCACTAAACATCCTCAGATCTTCAATTTCTCAATAACAGCCCTTTAAATAGATGCATGTTGTTCCAGGACAACTAAAAAGCAACAACATTTACACTTCTGATCAATAAACTGAATTTCAACCTCATCAACAATCACAACCTATAATTACAACCCAACGATGTGGTGAAGCGCTGTAAGAAACAGAGCATCATGACCAGAAACGCTCCATCAAGCCTCATGCCCGTGGTTTTCAACTTGTTGGAGCTTGTCTTTTTACGGCATGGTGTTTTCAGGCCCACGCGTTAATATGTTTGTATGTAAATGCAGCGTAATGATGGACGTAGGTGGCTGACACCGTCCAAAGAGGTGGGCGCCTGCCAGGAACCGGCGAGACGGGACTTCCCAAAGCCTGATTCCTCGCACCCACCACCCACCTACAAACACACACATGAAAACAGCCTACTATTACATGCACCGCAGTGGTTTGGGATCTGCTGAGATCCAAACTAAACAGCCGCTGTGAGTCTCTGAGTTCAGGTCATGGAGACGCTCATATCTGCATTCTCTGCCCTGTTGATTCCTGATGTTAAGTGTTTATTGTGTGTATTTTTGGTGTCTGTTAGACAGTCTGTTAGGTTGTGGGTTTGAGATGGTCTTGGTCGTCTCTGGTTTTGACCACAGGAAGTGGAAGAGGCTTTTGACCTTATTCTGACCTGTCTTTTATTCTGTATGATTTCCTTATACACTCAAAATTTTTGTTTTTTTTCTGCTTGCTCGAACTGCTTAATTAAAATGAGCTGAAACAACACAATTCTTGTGACAACTTAATTGTTTTATTTTCAATCGATTCAAATTATTAAGTTAACTTAATTGATTTGTGTTGGGACAACATGAATTTTGTGGAATCCTGCATTTTTTACAATGTGAGGGCAAACCCATATTTTTTGTATTTTTAATTGCTTAAAGATTTTATTATTATTATTAAATAAAGGCTGGAATAAGCTGTTATTATTTGCATTATGCATATTATTATTATAGTAGATTTCCATAAATTATTTGATTCAATTTTAATAAAATATAATAAAGCTTTTATTCAGTAAGGACACGTAAGATTGATAACAATTAACAATAACATTATTTGTATTATTATCAAATATTAATGAAATGTAACTTTTGCTTAAAAACTTTCATTCATTCATTTTCTTTTCAGCTTAGTTCTTTTATTATTCCGGGGTTGCCACAGCAGAAAGATCCGCCAAGTTATCCAGCAGTTATTTTATGCTGCGGATGCTAATATTATTATTATTATTATTATTATTATTATTATTATTATTATTATTATTATTATTATTATTATTATTATTATTATTATTATTTTGAATAGTAATAAAAGCAATAATGACTGGAGTAATAACTTTATTTGAAACTACATACAATATGAAAGCAGTTATTTTAAATTAAAAAAATATTTAACAATTTAACATTTATTTTACATTTAATAAATGCCGCCTTGATGAAAAAAAAAACTGACCCCAAATTTTTGACCGGTAGTGTATATTTCTGTAATCACTTAAAAGTTTGGGGTCAAAAAGATTTTATTATTTATTATGGATATTGTTATAAATTCCTATACTGATTAGATTTGATTAGATTTCAATAAAATCTTTTTAGTACAAGAAAATAAAGGTTTTATTCAGTAAGGACACATAAAATTATTTAACACATAAAATATAATGATATATACATTTGTTTATTGTCTGCATTATTTATTTAACTAAAATTTCTATAATTACAATCATTACTATCCATTAGATGTTTGGGGACAATAAGATTTTTTAATTCATTCATTCATTCATTCATTCATTCTTCATTTATTTTCCTTCGGCTTAGTCCCATTATTCATCAGAGGTCGCCACAGCAGAATGAACCGCCAACTTATCCGGCATACAGTATGTTTTACACTGCAGAAGCCCTTCCAACTGCAACCCAGTACTGGGAAGCATCAATACACACTCACATTCGCACTCACACTCATACACTACGGCCAATTTAGTTTATTCAGTTCCCCTATAGCGCATGTCTTTGGACTGTGGGGGAAACCAGAGCACCCAGAGGAAACGCACTCAAACACATGGGAAGGACAACTCCACACAGAAATGCCAACTAACCCAGCCGGGACTCGAACCAATGATCTTCTTGCTGTGAGGCAACAGTGCTAACCACTGAGCCATCTTATTTACAGTAAAGTGTAAAACATATTATTTCACTTTCAACTTGTCAAAAACCTTTAAAAACTAACACTGAGCCCCAAAAACAACTATTTTGTCCTGTCAAATTTATAACATCACTATCAAAGTGTCATTAGCCACAAGTAAACATGAGAACACGTCTTCGATTACAGGGGAAAACCTCTCGCTCTGCTTCTGATGAGAGCATTCGGGTCTTTGGTTTGTGGTACATTGGGAAAATTCATCCAGGCTGCTGCTGGGAAAAGTGGAAAATATGTGTATGAGTAATCTGGAGTAGCGTAATTTCATCCGATGCAAAATCTCTATACACTAGAAGCTCTAAATAAAATAAATAGCATTCTCTTAAACCTCAAAAACTAGAATGAAACTCTTACACAGTCAGTCTTTTCTTGCTAAATGAATCTGCTCAATAAAACTCAGGCCCAGCGATATTTTATCATCACAAGTGTACCAGTGCAGCTTTAAATTAATATTTATGTTTATGATTTTATCATTTGAATTCATTCATAATCAATAATCAATAATAATTATTCATTATCACAATAATTTTAATTTGAAAGTTCTAGTGTTTTTAGTTTTTGAAATGATTGTTTTAATACATTTTTATTTTAGTTTTAGCTATTTTGGTTGATCAGGTTAAACTAAATGAGATGAAATAGTTTCTTGGCAAGTTAAATAAAATATTTAAATATATATTTTTATTATAGGATGCTTTATAATAATGTATTTGTGTATAAACATCAGATTAGTCAGTACCAAAGCCCAATCTGAATGTCACGATTACCAGAAATCTAGTATTTGCGGATCACAGGAGAACTACAAATCTGCCACTTTATTAACCTACAGATCCCATCATACACTTCACTCACACACCTGGCCCAGATTCCCCCTGATTGCAAACACACACACAGCTGAAACAGTTCAGGACTAATCCAATGGACTATAAACACAGCACACACATACTGTTGCTGAGTCTTGTTTGCTGTAACATTTCTAAGCGTCCCCTTGTCTTGCTGTGCTTTTGACCCTTGCCTTGTTTATGTTGTTTTGCCACCTGTATCGACCATTTTGCCTGTTAACATGACTATGATTTTGAATTACCCTCATGTTTCTGTTTGCTAGTGGTGGGCAAAGTGAGGCTTTATGAAACACCGAAGCAAATGTGTTGGAACTTCGAAACGTTTCGAAATCCGTCTCTACAGTAACACCTAGTGGTCATTTTATGTATTGCTCTGCAACAGCTTCAGCAAAGAAACAGTTAAGCAAATAGAGGTATTAAACCCCATGTTGTAGATAGTGGTGGGCAAAGCGAGGCTTCATGAAACACTGAAACAGTCAAAGCAAATGTGTCGAAGCTTCGAAACATTTCAAAACTGTCTCTACAGTACGGTGACACCAAGTGGTCATTTTTTATGTATGGCTCTGGAACAGCTTCAGTAAAGAAACAGTTAAGCAAAATTAGGAAGTAAACCCCATGTTGTAAAGTCAAGGTTTAAAGTGATTTAGTGAAGCGGTGAGACTTCCTGATAGCATGCAGAGATACTGGGTTCGAATCCAGGGCAATGCAGGTATAGCTGTTTTTAATTGCTGTTTTTGTAACATGTTTTGTTTAAACATTGGTCTGAAATCCGAATGAACAATTTGTGGATAAATATGTCTTGTTTTGGTCCTAAAAAAATTACATCATTAAAATACATTAAGTCATAATTTAAGAGTGTTTGTACAAGTCAGGATTTGAACTCGGGCCATTAGTAGCAGAGTTCCTCTGTGCACACGCGCAGTCAACTAACTTAGTCTAAGTATGAGTTTTTTCTCCGACCCTGTCGCAGATTCGCCAGGTCTCGAAACACTTCTGAAATGACCAATGCTTTGAATTGCTTTAGTCACGTGAACTGGTGTTTCGAAACACTTTAGTCACATGACCTGAGTGTTTTTAATTACCTTAGTCATGTGATCTGTGTGTTTCGGATCATGTTCTATACAGTGATTGGAAACACTTGCGCTTTGGGATCTTGACACTGTGTCGAAACGTCAGTTTCACATCAGCCATCCCTAGTTGTAGAGCTGAAGTTTCAAGTGATTTTGTGGAGCGTTGCGAGTTCCAGACAGCATGCAGAGATTATTGGCTCTAATCCAGGGTGATACAGCTATAGATGTTAGTTTTTAAATGCTCTGTTCTTGAAACGTGTTTTGTTTTAACATTGTTCTGACATCCGAATGAACATGTTGTGAATAAATATGTCTTGTTTCAGTCATCAAAAAGTAGCATTATTAAAATTCATCAAGTCATGATTTCAGAATCTGGATTCAAACTCGGGCCATTTTCAGCAGTTATTCAGTGCTCACGCTCGTTCCACTAGGCTACATAAGATGCAGTTTTATTTCCGATCCTGTCAGTCAAAGCAGATTTTCCAGGTCTCGAACCACTTTTGAAATGACCAATGCTTTGAATCGCTTTGTTCACGTGACCTGGTGTTTCGAAACACTTTAGTCACGTGACCTGGGTGTTTCGAACCCCCATAGTCACGAGACCTGGGTGTTTCAGATCATGCTTTGGTACATAGTTTCAAAACACTTGTGCTTCGGGACCTCGACACTGTGTTGAAACGTCAGTTTCACGTCAGTCATCCCTACTGTTTGCTCCTGCTTTGACCATTGCCTGCCTGACTCAGAGTTAATAAACTGCGTGTGGAACTCTGTTGTTCACCATCCAAGTGTGACATGGAACTAATCAAAGCTTGTGATCGCAGTCCAAAAAATAGTACACCCAAACTAAGATGTTGGGAGGAAAATATTAAATAAAATGTTAATAAACAAGAAAAGAATCAAGGAAAACTGTAATTTTTTGCAATAAAAAAAAATATGTATATAAATATATATACAAGTATATATATAGTTTCAAGTTAAACTAAACAAGTTTAATTTAATTTAATTTTAAATTAATTAACATTTTAATTTAATTGTAAGTTTACTTAAATTTTTTATGTAATTTTTAATATAATTTTAAATGTAATTCAATTTAATCTCAGGCAACATGATTTTTAACCACTAAAAGACTTTAACTGTTTTAGTTTTAGGGTCTCAGTTTAAGTATTAGTTATCTATACAATATAAGACTGTTCATATGAACAACACTGGTAATTAATCATCTGTAACCACATAAAAAATGCACTTTATCATCATTTAAACCTATAAACAAGCTAACTACAGGATTATGAAATGTTGATGATCTAATTCTGCCCCATTTGGAGGTCACTTATTAACACAAAATTTCAAAAGATTGCTCAAAAGGTCAAATTTTCCTCTGTGACATTAAAAAAAGCACTTTTGAAACCCACTGTACAGTATGCATATGCTTCATTGTGCAATAGAAAAGGCCGGGTGAATGAAAGTAGAAACCACAACAGTTAACATGAGCACCTCGACAAGCCTTTATCAGCCTTCAGCAGAGCTTCCGCCACCAACATCCCCTTTACTCCGCTTTCTCCTCTGCTTCTGCAACCACAAGGCCATCATGCTGCTTTCACCACAGCCACGGTAAAACCGGAGCCGCTGGGATCCACAAACACATCCTCACCTCACATTCACCACGTGATTCGTTACAAAAATATCCTCGTTTTAAATTTGTATCACCATCAAGTGCAATAGTGAGCTTCTGATATGGTGTTAAAAAGCTGAACGGTCACACACTTCACCGTGGTCAAACTGATAAATGTGTTATTGTGCAATAGTCTGATTATCTGGTTTGATCTGCAGCATTATTGAGACACAGTGTACTGCGTGTGAAGATACGCCAGCGCAGGTTCCTCATTCACTGTCTGTCAGGTGGAATGATTGTTTGGTGACAAATATTCTGCTGAAATGGGATTCTCAGAAACTTTTGCCAATATTTGGACTGTACATTTGGCTAGATGAACTGTGAAACCAGTGTCAGAGAGGACACAACAGTGGAGATTGAACTATTTACAAACACCTTTTTCTTTTCTTTGGTTAGAGATAATTAAGAAAGGTTACAGTGGTCAGACATGAGTACTAGTGAACAGGCCTTTGCTTTAAATGACTTGAGCACATCTGTAGCCACAGGACATTATAGTTTCTCACAGGATATCACTAGTCTCTTACAGACATCATTAGTCTCTCATAGACATTACTACAGACATCATTAGTCTCTCACAAGACATTCAGGGCTCTATTTTTTAACGATTTAGGTGCAAAGTCTAAGCCGCGGTGCATAATCTAACAGGGTTGTGCTCAGGGGCATCACTAGACCCCATTTACTGGGGCACGTGCCCCAGTAAAAATTGCCAGTGCTCCAGTAAATGCTTTGAGATACCATTCACTTTATATGCAAGTGTATATATTAAGAAGTATTCCCAGAATAAAGACATTATTCTCTATGTGCAACTGAACCAACGCTGCAATGTAGTTTAACCAAAAAGCAAACTGAGCATGTGCGCAGAAAAAAGCATACCCGCGCACCTCACGCACGCACCTCTCCTGCTTGAGGCTGATGAGCTGCTCTACTCCCGGTTGTGAACATGCACGCCGAAAAAATATCCATGCCACTTATGCATTGTGAAACCAGCGTAACAATCTTTTATGCGGAGGTGTCGGCAGGCAGTGAGTTTTGCAAGTCGACAAAACAAAGTTTAAATAATATTATGGTCACTTATTTAGAATAAGCATGGCTTCTGATAGATTTTTTTGTATGAAGCAAAAAGGAGGGATGATAAGTCAGGGAGGTAAGATTTATTAACCCTAATTCTGCCATGTGTCGGGTCTAAGACAACAGATAATTCTATAAAACATTTTTTTTCTATAAAACATTTTTGTATTCCACTGAATTGTCTATAGAATTTCATTGTTATAAAATTTATATTCATAGCATCACTCCAGTTTTGTCTTGTATGTAAATGAATGTATGTAATGAATTAGATAAAAGAACATAAATATATATACAGTTAAAATAGAATTATTAGTCTCCTGTATATTTATTCCCAATTTCTGTTAACCAGAGAGGAGATTTTTTTCAACACATTTGTTAACATAAGAGTTTTAACTTTCTTTAACTTTAACTTTCTACTATTTTTTTTTCTATGATGACAGTACATAATATTTTACTTGATTATATATACAGCTCAAGTCAGAATTATTAGCCCCCTTTTGAGTTTTTATTTTCTTTTTTAAATATTTCTCAAATTATGTTTAACCGAGCAAGGAAATTTTCACAGTATGTCTGTTAATATTTTTTTCTTTGATATGTTTTATTTTGGATAGAATCAAAGCAGTTAAATTTTTTTGAAAAGCAATTTTAAGGTCATAATTATTAGCCCCTTTAAGCTATATTTTTTTCAATAGTCTACAGAACAAACCATCGTTATACAATAACTCGCCTAATTACCCTAACCTTCCTAGTTTACCTTATTAACCTAGTTAAGCCTTTAAATGTCACTTTAAGCTGTATAGAGGTGTCTTGAAATATCTATTCAAATATTATTTACTGTCATCATGGCAAAGGTAAAATAAATCGGTTATTAGAAATGAGTTATTAAAACTATTATGTTTAGATTATTATGTTTAGATTTATTATGTTGAAAAAAATCTCTCTGTTAAACAGACATTGGAGGAAAAATAAACAGTGGGGCTAATAATTTAGGGGGGGCTAATATATATACACTTTCAGTGCCATTATAACTGTACCTAAAAAAGACACCATGGAAGCACATACTGTATCCTCTCTGATATAACATAGGGTAATTTCGAAATGCTCTTCGTGGTAAAGTTGTGAAAACCCAGTGTTTCATTGCGAAACTCGCTGGTGAGCCACCTTACTGAAGAGCACATAAAAAACATTTTTATTCAGAAACAGAAACCTCCCTTTGTCCTTTGTGCTTCGAGATTCATTCTGAATGCAAAATGAAATGAAGCCAACCAACAAGCTCAGAATAGCATTGTAAGTTTTACTTATAAATTAACCTGGTCGTCAGATTAACCTGTGTTTAACTGTGAGAACCAAACAAGCCAGCTCTGATGTCAGTGTAGCTGCTGTGTAGTAAAGAGCAGGGAAAACCCCTGTTCGGATTACTTTTCACAGTGGTGCTTCCCAGAAAAAGTGACCAATGTAATTATGATGGCCAGTTGTAGGAGGATCTCCTAAATTATCGCAGAAAAAACAGGACAGGATGGAAGCATATGCAATTTTGAGTAGGACTTGTGTCATTGAGGCCAGTGTGTCATTCACAGAGGGCAAGAAGATTCCAAACCCAATCAGCATCCCAATCACTCATTATCTTTGACTAAGCTTCTGTTCAGGAGAGCCACAGGTTTACTTCAGGTTAAAACTACCGCTAGACTCTTTTCCACTGCATAATGAAGTCATTGTACCTATAAAGTGTTGACTTTACCGTGATTCACCTTTAGGCTTTAAAAACGAAACTTTCATATTTACAAAGTGTTTAACTTTAGTGTTTTGAATGTAGGTGGGAGCAAGTTTTGCTTTTATATACTAATAGAAAATGTTGACTTTTGATTTTTTGAGGTTGTCTTTCCACAGCTGTACCCGAAACAGAACACACAATCTTTCTTAGTACCACTTACAGACACTGTGTAAATTTGTACACTCACTGGCCACTTTATTATGTACACCTTACTAGTACTGGGTTGGACCCCGTTTTGCCTTCAGAACGGCCTTAATCTTTTGTGGCATAGATTTAACAAGGTGTTTCCAGTATTCCTCAGAGATTTTGGTCCATTTTGACATGATAGTATCACACAGTCGCAGTAGATTTGTCAGCTGCACATCCATGATATCCCGTTCCACCACATCCCAAAGGTGCTCTATTAGATTGAGTTCTGGTGACTGTGGAGGCCATTTGAGTACATTGAACTCATTGTCATGTTCAAGAAACCAGTCTGAGATTATTCACACTTTATGACATGGTGCGTTATCCAGCTGGAAGTAGCCATCAGTAGATGGGTACACAGTGTAATCATAAAGGGATGGACGTGGTCAGCAACAATACTCAGATAGGATGTGGCGTTGACACGATGCTCAATGGTACTAATGAACCTAATTCTGATCCTACCAGCTGAATATCGCAGCAGAAATCGAGACTCATCAGATCAGGCAACGTTTTTCCATCTTCTATTGTCCAATTTTGGTGAGCCTGTGCAAATTTTAGCCTGAGTTTCCTGTTCTTCGCTCACAGGAGTGGCACCCGGTGTGGTCCTCTACTGCTGTAGCCCATCCACCTCAAGGTTGGACATGTTGTGTGTTCAGAGATGCCCTTCTGCATACCTCGGTTGTAACAAGTGGTTATTTGAGTTACTGTTGCCTTTCTATCAGCTCAAACCAGTCTGGCCATTCTCCTCTGACCTCTGGCATCAATAAGACATTTGCGCCCACAGAACTGCCGCTCACTGGATATTTTTCTCGGACCATTCTCTGTAAACCCTAGAGATAGTTGTGCCTGAAAATCTCAGTAGATCAGCAGTTTCAAAAACACATAGAGCAGCACGTCTGGCACCAACAACCATGTTCAAAGTCACTTAAATCACCTTTCTTACCCATTCTGATGCTCAGTTTGAACTGCATCAGATCGTCTTGACCATGTCTACATGCCTAAATGCATTGAGTTGCTGCCATTAGAAATTTGTGCTAACAAGCAGTTGGACAGGTGTACCTAATAAAGTGGCTGGTGAGTGTAGATTATTAAAATGTAATTTATACATTGGTATATTTTTGTAAACATTTGTATTGTACATTTGTATACATTATACATGTCTCAATGTCTTGCCTTTCACACTGTAGAATATGTAGGTGTACAGACAATGTGTGCACCTCCACTTCATGTGCTAGACTCAATTTAAAACGATTCACAGAGCTCATCTCTCAAAGGCCAAACTTTCTAAAATATATCCAAATGTTTCAGATATGTGTAATAAATGTAAGATTTCACCATGTAACCTTAATCATATGTTTGTATTTTGTCCCAAATTGCTAAATTATTGGTTTACTTTCTTTAAAATTGTTTCTGATATTCTGGGGGTCAAGTTAGCTGTTTGCCCTTTAATCTCGATCTTTGGTGTTCCCTCTCAGTGTCAATCTTTAAATCGGAGACACGCTGACATTGTGGCTTTTGCATCTCTTCTCGCTAGGCGCAGTATACTGTTGTCTTGCACCTCCCCACAACCCCCCTCTATTTCATTGTGGCTCAAAGATTTGGTCTTCTTTCTAAAACAAGAACAGTTTTTGGAAAAATGGCAACAATTTATTGCATTCTTTAATCCCTTAAAAACCTTAGATGTGGATTGAGTGAAGGTATATGTGTATGTATGTATGTGGTTTGTTATTATTATTTTTTCTCTGTATTTGTATTTATTATTATTATTATTATTATTATTATTATTTTGTTTTTAATTAATTAATTTATTTTCAGATGTTGATGTTTTATTTGGGGATTGTTTTGTGGGTTGTTATAAAATGTAAAATGCTATTTGCAAGAATAAAAATTTCATGACAAAAAAAAAATAAAGAATATGTAGGTGTAATTAACTGGATTAAAAAAAAGACACACATTTTTGTAATGGTTTATAAGACACCCAACTAAGTTGTCATTGAGTGTTAAATGGTTAATATACCAAAAGTTCTAGTCAGGCATACAATATCACAGTGTAACAGCAAAATACTAATTGTCTTTATACTTCCCTTCATAGAGTCTACGTATGACCAGGAAACATTTTAGTTTGACTTTTTATTTTCGCTAGTCATTTAGAAATATTGAAGCATACACTGACTGTACCTGCATTATCTACGCTTTCAATAATATTAAATCAGATTTTGCCTTTGGCCTATATACCGTTACATTTAACTAAATGGGCAGAGTTTAACTCTTGTATTTTTTATATTTGTACTGTACATGTCATATTCATGTCTATTTAGGTCACATTACATGTTTTTACTCCACACCTGCCACTGTTTTATAAATAAATAAGGTTATGGTTCAACAGGTTGTGAAGTTTCTATCACGCATCAACCTTAAATTTACTTTAGTAGTAAAAGTAAATATCAGATATTTTTTCAATAGCTGTTTTTTTGTTTTTGCATTTACTCCAGAATTGTCACCAGAATGCCTGTTTTTATGGTGGCCGAGAGAGCTCAACGTGTGAAAATTTGTAGCGTGTTTTGTATTTGTGTTTGCATTGTGAGGATTTGCAACACATCTGCGTTCAAATCGAACCGGTTTTCTTTATTTGTTGGTGTTTACTGTAATTCCATTTGTTTTCTTAGGTTGTAGTGGGTTGAGTTCTCCTGGCCACCATATGATTGCAGCAATTTGCTGGTGTCATATTTGCTAAATATGTATAATAAAACACAGCTACTATGGATATAATATTGAATTATTCGGTACAATATCCATAGTTCAATACCCATATGAATATTAAAATTTTCATATTTATTCTTGGTATTGTAGTTTAAAAGTTGTATTTTGTATTTCGCTCATTCTTTTAATTACTCTCTGAACTGGCTCTGTGAATGTAGAATGTATGTATGTATGAGCCCTAAAGTTAGGGACACTTTCACATGAAAACGAAAGTGTGAGCCAGAACCAGAACTTGTGATGCGTGGGAGATCTGAGAAGTGCCTCATCTGAACAGGTGAATGAAAGATATGACAAGAAGTGCAAGTCTGAGGCCAGGTGCAGTTGCAAGCTGAGCTGCATGCGATGCTTTTATTGCACACACCTAACCCCGCCCCTAGCCCTACCCCTCACGGTGACAACACTAGCTCCACTGAGTGCATTGTGTCTGACAGGGGAAGTCTGAGATATGCAGTCTCAGCTTGCAAATCCAAGTCTGCATTCAGATACTATTGGTAAGTCTTGCTTAGTTATGCTTAGTTACTCAGTTATGACCAAAAAATATGTCCACCTGTCCGACTTGATGAACAATAAATTGGTTATGCCCTGGAATCATTTGGGGCAAGTGTGTTGTCTGTAACTTTCATATTGTGCTGCATCTGTGCTGGTTCTTAAAGAAATAAACATCTTATGCCTGCTGTGTGTTTTTAGAATTTATTAAACAACAAAAGATAATGAAATCACTCTGCTTTTGACTGAATAGCTAAATAGCTCAGTAATGGTTAATCTTTATTTAATGTAAACAGAGAAGATTATATACAGGTTGCAGTGTTATATTTATTTTTATTTTTTTAGTTAATGTAACTACTGTTAGGTACTTGAAAAACCTGAAAAGCATTGTTTATTTTAGTAGTATTTGCTATATTGTATATATTTTGTTTTGTATTTTGCTTGATTTTGAGTGGTTTTTTTTGACCGTTTTTTTTTACTAAACATGCCAGATATCGAACCATACCGAAACCATGACCTGCAACCAAAAATTGAACCAAACCATGAGAAGTCTGTATTGTTGCACTCCTAATAGCGACACTGCTTTGAGTTTACAGAATGAACACCCTCCTACTTCCACTTGTTCTACTTGTCTAACATCAGCCTCCAGAAGCCTGAAGCGAAGTTTCCAGAAGCTTCTCATTTACTGTTCCTTGTTGGTGAATGAACATCTCAACTATGTGCAATGCTGAAAACGTCATCTCCTCCATCAGAGAGAGAATTTTATAATTTATACTACATATTTACATTATAAACTTAATCACCTTAATCTCTATGTATGAGTGGGTGCAGCCATTTGAATCTTTTTGGCACGAGACTTCCGGTCTCGTTCACTTCCATTCATTTTTAGTTAAAGTTATTTTTAGATTAAAGTTAAAAACAGCTTGTTTTGCTGCTTGATGTTGCAAACTGATATTTTCTTATCATATTATTCTATTTTGTCTGTATAGTCATGAAGACACTTGTTTGTAGAGCAAGTAGTTTTCTGCCGTTTATTATTCCTAGTCATTTCTCCCATAGGCAACTGAATCGGAAGTTCTAAAAACAATCGCAAAAAACGAGTACACTTCCGCATTGAAGAATAAGGTCAATACTGTATTTATATACTACTATATATAAATAATCTATAAACATTATACTAGGGCACTATAATAAGTTCACTGGAGGGGTCACAAGTTAGTGTATTCTTAGTGCTGGGTTGTGGCTAGAATGGCATCCACCCAGAAAATAGATGCCAGAGAAATTGGTGGTTGACTTCCCTGTGACAACACCTGATAAATCAGGAACTAAGGCAAAGGAAAGTGAGTGAGTGTATATATGTACATATGGAGCTATCCCAAAGCATGGTTTCACAAAATAAAACAAAGCAAATAAAACTTCTTTGGGTCAGAAATGACAGTGGAACAGTTAACAAGCGTTTACAGGATAGAGGATGGGAAAATGTCGTTACAGCGCAATGCATTCTGAGAATTTAGGACATGGGAACCTGGGTCGTATCATACACTGATTAGCAATAAGTTGTATTCACTCACACACTACCAATAAAGAAGAAAATTATAAGTAGAAATGTTTTCTTGCAGAAGCTGGTTGATCCCCTGTCACTTACAGATAAGCTCATTCATTTATTTGATTCTCCATCTTTGCATCTGTTTCTCTACTTCCTGTTTAGAGCTGGAGACAGAATTTAAGGGATGTACATTTTCAGTTTCTCAGACACAGCATTTATAAAGGTATATACAGTATAGGTACATGTTAATCCATTTTATTCTGAGTCTTTGTGGGTTTTTTGTGGGCTTTTCTGTGATTTGCACTGGTTAACAGAATCATTTCCATTTTCTATATTATGCACATAGTCTATACAGTGTTAAGAAATCAACATTTAGCAATATTGAATAAGCCAGATTTTAATAGCAACTAGCCTAATGAAAACATTTGCTTGAAATGACCATAGTTTTATTTAAAATTTGAAAGAAATGTTATCAGACCTTTAGATTTCAAAATAATAATAATAAAGGTCTTTCTAAAATACATGGGGTGACACGGTGGCTCAGCACTGTCACCTCACAGCAAGAAGATCACTGGTTTAAGTCCCAGCAGGGCCAGTTGGAATTTCTGTGTGAAGTTTGAATGTTCTCCCTGTGTTCGCTTGGGTTTCCTCCGGGTGTTCCGGTTTCCCCCACAGTAAGACAAGCGGTACAGGTGAATTGAACAAACTAAGTTGTCCATAGTGTATGTGTGTGAATGAGAGTGTATGGATGTTACCCAGAACTGGGTTGCTGCTAGAAGGGCATCCGCTGTGTAATACATATGCTGGATAAGATTCCGCTGTGGCGACCCCTAATTAATAAAGAGACTAACCCGAAAAGAAAATGAATGAATGAATATAGAACACATGCCTAGTAAATCTGGAAATGTTGACACACATATTTTACACAGGCTATATGGATATTTTATGTAATATTTACGGTCTGAAAACACTGAACATTTTATACTGACCTTTTGTGAATTTGAAGACATTTATCAGTAGTTTGACTCAAAACAAATATCAATTAATAGCAAATCCAGACAGCCGATAATATATAATTAATAATAAAAAAGTAATATTTTTGTGCTTTAAATTGTGTAGACCAAACTTAGTACATTTACGTGATTATTTAAATGATTCATATTGTTTTCGCACAGTAAAATCACATACCAAGGTGAAAATGTTGTTCATAACACTGTTATTTACCTATTTATTAAATTCCCGCAAAAAGTTTCCCGCGACGATCGATGACGTTACAAATACTTCCGCTTAGATTTGCCCTTTTACCTTATGTCGTAAGCGGAAGTACGAATACGCAAGAATTCAGTACACGGAGGAAGAGCGAGCGACATCTGTACAGTACAAGATGGATACACTAATATTGGTAATATGATTATTATTCATCTCATTATGTTTAGTATGTGCATTTAAACCCGTTAAAACATCCGCAGTTAAGCCTGCCTTGTTTAGTGTTCCAATAGCTCTTCCGCTACATCCGCGAACACAATAATGAATCAGTTATCGATCAGACCAGTTTAGCAATAACGTGTATCTTATTATATTGGAAAGTTACATTTTATTATATTATTTTTGGCGAATAATTTATTGATGTATTGCAGTTGGGTAATTGTTATTGGTTATCTGATGTACTGTTATATATCAGCTGAACCTTTGCCCTGATCAGCTGATTTATTTGGCTGTAATTGATTGGTTATTTGTCCTATTTGTGTGTGTTTTTACAGGAACCCTCTCTGTACACTGTAAAAGCGGTTCTGATCATGGATAATGATGGAGAGAGACTGTATGCAAAGGTGAGAACATTTGATGAACTTCAAGAACATGATCATATCTGAGTTGATGTACCGTGAGGTTTCATTTAACAGTTCAACGAAAATATTGGGAGTCTAAAAAGGCATACTGGCATATATAACTTGTTCTTTGTTTGATATTTGATACATCAACATTTTATGGATCACATATTAATGGCTTGGTAAGAATCAGGGTGTCCGCGGGGTCTTAAAATGTCTTCAATTTAAAAAAAAGTTAGGCCTTTAAACGTCTTAAATTCACTGAAATATTGTGAAGGTCTCAAATCATATTAAATGGGTCTTAATTTTCCATTGCTTATGTAAAGCTACCTAATCAATCCAACAAACATCCAGTCGCCAACAATACATCTCAATAAAACCTTTAGCAAAACTATATTTATAACTAATATTATAACAGTCTGTTGTGCATACATTTAGTTTTAAACCATTTAAAAAAAGTTATGTTGGAAAAAAATGTCCTATTAAAAAATCCTTGGCGTTTAGCCCCATGTAAGTCTGAAATGTCATGCATTACGATCTTAAAAGGGTCTTAAAGTCTTAAATTGACTTGCAGAAACCCTGAAACTCGAGAAGAAAACAGAAAAGTATCTTGATTTTATTTAGAGGCCCAAGTATGCAGTTTGGTTTAATTGATATTAATGATTATTCATATGGTCAAAATAATAATATAGTAATGTATATGTTATTTATAACAATAGGGAGACACAGTGGCTAGCACTGTCGCCTCACAACAAAAAGGTCACTAGTTCGAGTCCCGGCTGGGTCAGTTGGCATTTCTGTGTGGAGTTTGCTTGTTCTCCCGTGTTGGCGTTGGTGTAGGTTTCCTGTGGGTGCTTCGGTTTCCCCCACAGGCCAAAGACATGCGCTATAGGTAAAATTAATAAACAAAATTGGCTGTGGTGTATGTGTGAGAGTGTATGGGTGTTTCCCAGTGATGGGTTGCAGCTGGAAGGGCATCCGCAGTGTAAAACATATGCTGGATAAGTTGGCGGTTCATTCCGCTGTGGCGACCCCTGATGAATAAAGGGACTAAGCCGAATGAAAATGAATGAATGAATTTATTACAATATAGCTAGCTGCAGTAGTAACATAAATCAGTTGTCTCTCTCTTTATCCTAGTAATATGTCTTGGTAAGATATTTAAATGCTTAGTTTTATGATTAAAGCTCTGTAGGTTTTTTTATTGTAGTAGGAAAACTAGAATGACTGAAATGTGCATAAATAAAATGTATTCAGAAGTCTGATGTATCATATTTGATACTTTTCATTTTAACAAACAATGAATGAAGTTGCTTTAGTCCATATTTATTTTGAAATATTATGAACCATACAAAAGTTATGTATTTTAAAATACCTTTTTTTGTAATTATGAGTCAAATATGAAAAACAATACATGTATGTTCTACAGCTTTATATTATTTTTCAAAGATTAGCATGTGTCCTGTTCAATAAAAATAATGACTATACTTTTTTACTATGATTTACAGAAGACAACTACTAAAATGTAATTTTTGTTAATATGGGTTATTTTACTAATATAAAAATATTGTCAGACATATTTTTAACAAGATAATTTGATAACATTATAAAATATTTTTTAAATATGTTCGTTCATTCATTTTCCTTCGGCTTAATCTTTTTATTCATCAGAGGTCGCCACAGGAGAATGAACCGCCAAATTATCCAGCATATGTTTTACACGGCGAATACCCTTCCAGCTGCAACCCAGTACTGGGAAACACCCATATATTCTCACATTCACACACATACACTACAGCCAATTTATTTTATTTATTTCACCTATAGCGCATGTCTTTGGGGTGTGGGGAAAACTGGAGCACCCGGAGGAAACCCATGCCAACACTGAGATAACATGCAAACTCCACACAGAAATGCCAACTGACCCAGCTGGGATTCAAAAACCAGTGACCTTCTTGCTGTGAGGCGACAGTGCTAACCACTGAGCCACCATGCTGCCCCCTTTTTAAATATGTTAATAAATATTATTACTATAAATTAGTAGAATAAAATTATTCATTATTTAAACCTCACTGTGCAGCACCTGTTCCAAAACATAAAAATGTTTCATATATTTATCGGAAATATTTGATTATAAAATATAAGTTAATATAATCACTTCTTAATTTAAATATTTTATACAGGTCAGCATACGCTTGTTGTTTGATATTTACAAACATTTACATTTATGAAGATATCAAAATAAAATTTTTAAAGTTATTTGAAACTCCAATGGAATTTTTGTGTGCATGAGATGTATAAATTAACTTTTTATTCATTAATTTTTTTCAGTATTATATGTTACTGAACTCTATATATAGTCATATAGGGCTGGGCGATATGGCAAAAATGCAATCTCGATAATTATTTTCCATAATGATATACATTTGGATATAAGTTGTTAATGCTTCCAGATTTAAAATAGTACCCTAACAAAGACTGAAGCCACAACAATTAGTGTTAATTAAGTGGCATAACATGTTTTCAGCAGATACATTTTCGGTGGCTGAAAAATCTGTAATATCAATATAGTTCTAGATTCCCATTGTTGCACATTTCTGCTGTGTGACTGGTTTTTACATCAGATTAGAATAAAAAAAGTCCAGAGCTTATCATTGTTATTGACATAATGTCGATCGGGATTCGATATAATATCGTTTGTCGGCCCATAGTCATATATTGTTTTGTGACTGTGTTATATTTATTTTTCAGTATTATGATGACACATATCCCACTGTGAAAGAGCAGAAAGCCTTTGAGAAGAACATCTTCAACAAGACGCACAGAACAGACAGTAAGTGCTCATATTACTGTCAGTCTGGTTTGTAAAATGTAAATAAAAAAAGATATCAAGTCATCATCTCATCTCTTCTACAGGTGAAATTGCATTGCTAGAGGGTCTAACGGTTGTGTACAAGAGCAACATTGATTTATATTTCTACGTAATCGGCAGCTCTCATGAAAATGAGGTAATGTTTTTATACCTCGTTTAGTAATGTACATTTTACTATATTAAATGCAGTACTCACTGCAGTGTCACTGTGTTTTCTCCCACAGCTGATGCTTATGTCAGTGTTGAATTGTCTTTTTGATTCTCTGAGTCAAATGTTGAGGTAGGAAAGAGCTATGTAGTCATCTTGTGCTATGTAGTCAGCTTCCCTGATAACTACAACTTGATCTTGGTTATTTTCTATCTCTCTTTTAAGGAAAAATGTGGAAAAGAGAGCCCTGCTTGAAAATATGGAGGGTCTTTTCTTGGCCGTTGATGAGATTGTTGATGGAGGGTAAGTGAAAGCTAGAGTTAAATGAAAGCATAGTTCACAAAAAAATCACTATAATTAATTCACTCAGGCCATCCAACACATAGGTGAGGTGGTGGTGTTTTTTCAGTGGAACATTAAAGAAGACTTTTAGCTGAATCTGGTTTACGGGTCAATGCTTTGAGAATCAAAAAACGATACAGGCAAAACTAAATGAATTAGCAGCGACTCCTGAGGATACACTGAGGTCTTATGAAGTCAATCAATCAGTCTGTGGAAGAAACTGAAAGCTGTTTACCGAAGACATGTTTTATATGCTTTTTTTTATTCTCAAAATGGCAGTAGATATTGACTTGGATTTTATGAAAGGACCAAAGAAGGACCACAATTTCAGCTAAGATTTCAATTTCAGTGATCAATAATCCAGATCAATTTGAAAATGTCATTCATCTAAAAACACGCATTTGCTTTCAGTAGTTTCCTAAAAGTTGGTTCTCCACACTGAAACACCTGAAAATGTAATGTGTAGGGGTTAAAGCGTTAGTTGACCCAAAAATTAAAAAATCATTCATTTTCCTTTGGCCGAGTCTCTAATTGATCAGAGGTCGCCACAGTGGAATAAACTGACAACTATTCCGGCATACGTTTTATGCAGCGGATGTCCTTCCAGGCACAACCCAGTACTGGGAAACACCCATACACTCTCATTCACGCACACAATTTAGTTATTCCAATTCACTTAAACTGCATGTCTTTGGACTGTGGGGGAAATCGGAGCACTCACGCGACAAATGCCAACTGGCCCAGCCGGGATTTGAACTAGCGACCTTGCTGTGAGGTGACAGTGTTAACCACTGAGCCACCGTGCTGCCTCAAAAATGAATATTCTATTAATAAATACTCAACCTTCTATTGTTGCAATCCCCTGGCACATTTATTCGTCATTCATTGGAACACAAATTAAGATATTATAGGTGAAATTGGTGAGCTCTCTGACCCTACTGCAAGGGTCCTGAGACGTTCAAAGTCCAGAAAAGGAACCAAAAACATTAACATAATCCATGTCACTTCAGTGGTCATATAAACTGTAATACATGACATTATTGACCATGTTATTTTACATTTGATTGTTTAATTTCTGTACTTGACTATTAGACTCCACCGAAAACCATAAAGCACTGTTTATTTATTTACTTTACCTTGTAATTTATTCTAATTAACGCAGATGCACAGCATAGAAAAAGACTTGATCATCCCAGTCGATCTAAATGAATGAAATCTTTCCAAATAGAGCTATTCAAGTCATCTAGTGAAATTATATTCATATCACAATCTAGGTCATGGCAAAACAAACTATCGCAATGTCAGGTTGTTCCAGTATCATGCAGCTCTACTGAATAGTCTTCATTCTATAAATAATTTAATAAAATTCATTGTTATTAAAGTTGCAAACGGTGCAATTTTTTTAGGCCTGATTTTTTTTTAAATCATTCAGTCACAGGCCTCAAAAATACATGCAAATGATAAACTATAATCCAGACTCAACATTGCATATCCTGCAATGTGACTATTGCAAATGATCACACTGCGATATCACGATATATTGTGCAGCCTTAATTCATTTCATTATTGATGAACCTTAAAGTTACTGAACTGAACCAGTTCAGCTCAATTTTTAAAACCTGAATTGATGAACAGATTCAGCAATTCTCTTCATTACAACAAAAGCAATCTCTATTGTATAAAGCTCTATATAAATAAAGGTGACTGGACTTCTGGGCCATTGAAAAAGCCACAGTGACCACTAGTGCTCATGCATATGTTATTTCCTGATCCCGTTCCTCCCTTTTTGTCCACATCCTTTCCGGTTTTCTTTCCATCAATAAATATGGCCCAAAAACAAGCATGCACTTTCTAAAACAATCTGAAATGAGTCCACGGTTTAGACAGTATTGTTCAGAATAATCCAGGTTTTTAGGAAAAATATATTTTTTTGCTGCATGGCAAACAAGTTACCAGTCGGTGCAGTAGATTCTCAGAAAACAAAGAAGACCCAGTATACCAAGTATTCATGATATGCATGCTCGTAAGGCTGTACAATTGGGCATTTAATTGAAAAGGGTGTGTTAAAAAATAGTAGTGTGGCATTAAATCAGTGAGGTCATCAATTCTGTGAAAAAACTGGTGTGAATCAGGTGGCCCCTATATAAGGATAAAGCCAGGACTTGTTGACCATGCATTTGAAAGACTGAAGCAAATGGGTTATTCAAGACATTGTTCAGAAGAACAGCGTACTTTGATTAAAAAGTTGATTGGAGAGGGGAAAACCTATAAAGAGGTGCAAAGAATTATAGGCTGTTCAGCTAAAATGATCTCCAATGCCTTAAAATGGAGGGCAAAACCAAAGAGACATGGAAGACAACCTTCAAAAATGGATCTTAGAATAACCAGAATGGCAAATGCTCAGCCAATGATCAGCTCCAGGATGATCAAAGACAGTCTGGAGTTACCTGTAAGTACTGTGATAGTTAGAAGATGTCTATGTGAAGCTAATCTATTTTCAAGAATCCGCCACAAATCCTGTTGATAAATGAAGGCATGTGCAGAAGAGATTACAATTTGCCAAAAAACACATCAAATGGCCCAAACTCTTAATTCAAGCCACAGTAGACAGTGAATACAGTGAAGTATGGTGGTGCAAACATCATGATATTGGCATATTTCTCCTATTATGGTGTTGGGTCTATTTATTGCATAAAAGGGATTATGGATCAGTTTGCAGGCCGAAATGCTTGAAGAGGTCATGTTGTTTCAACAAGACAATGACCCCAAACACACTAGTAAACCAATCCAACAAAATTAATGTGGCCAGCCCAATACCCGGATCCAATTGAGAACTTGTGGGGTGATGTCAGAAATGCTGTTTCTTAAGAAAAACCAAGAAATGTAAATGTATTGTGGAATGTTGTTATCATGGAGTGGAATAACAGCTGAAAGGTGCCGAAAGTTGGCTGACTCCATGCCACACAGATGTGAAGCAGTTATCCTAGAAACAAAAACGTTTGTACAGTCAACAGCAGACACTGCTATTTTTTTGAACGCACCCCTTATGACTAAATGCCCAATTGCACAGCCTTAAAGAGCCCCTGTTATGGGTTTTTGAAAATGACCTTCCATGCGGTGTGTAACACCGCTCTTAAGTGAAGTGAAATATCCAGCTAAGGCTTAAATCTGAAAGTGCACCGTGTTTAAAACTATTGATTCATCTATAATAGAGTCGACTCAGAGTGATTCAAAGGAATTGTGAAGGTAACGAGTCTTTAGCCGTGTCGGCGTGACGTCGATACAGAACTCAAGCCCCGCCCATTTGTTGCGCCAGCCCAGAAGCACTGTAGAAAGAAAAAGAAAACAAACACTGTAGCAGATCCCGGTTGAATCAAGTCGCGAAGACGCTGAGGGGAAAGTTAGTATTACTTTCCCTACTTAAAGATCGAGGCTGTGAAGAGTCAGTGGTTGAAGTTTATTTTTGCAAAAATACCAGCCTTCTGTTGTGTTCCCGTTATTTTTCTGATGAGTGCTACAGCAATCTACATGCTTACAACGGGGATTCGCTGGCCGTTTGTTAAAGGAAAGATCAGAAAAGGCTATTAATGTATGGGACTTTGTCAGAGCTTGACAGGATCTTTACAGTACACAGTTTATGGATCAGTTCCTTCCTCCATTTCACAAATGTAAGTTACTTAAGTGCAATTAAAATGGCTGCCTCCTTGTTTTCTCTAGCTTGCAAATTATGTGTTTTGTTACTTGTAACCACTCCACATGGCTTGTACTGCATCTGGTTAACTCTTTATATTCTCATATTGTGTCTAAAATCTCATTGAAAACGTGACGCGTGACGCTTTGTTTACGGATTTAAATGTGTTCGTGAGCTTGCGATCCTCTGCCGTCATTTGATATGGCCAGCGTCAGCTGTTCCTACACGCGTGCGGTGGACGGGTTTCAAAATAGTTTAGCTTTTGCCTCTGTGTGGATTAATACTGAATGTTTGTCATGGTTAAGTATAGAGCAATATGCTGGTGTTTAACTGCATTGCTTTAATGCACGCCTGCATTGGGCTCACACATACACTCTGCACTCTGACTACTTCAACAATGTTGATAAGCCGTGGTGGGCTTTTCTTTTTGTCTCGCGCTGAACGCAGTCGACCAATCGCAATAGACTGGGTCATCGGACCAATCAGCGCAGATTAGCATCATGCTAAGAAGGGGTTTGAGAACAAATGAACTGCTGAACGATTCATATGGGAGTCTCTGGGATAATTAGGTAAAAATAAATGCATATTATAAGATAATGAAAGTGTTTTTTTGATCTTGCATGCATATCAGCCTGTTATTAGAGGCCCCAAAACCAAAATATGACCTTTCTAAATGCATAATAGGGGCTCTTTAAGAGTGTGCATATCATGAATGCTGGGTCTTGTTTGTTTTCTCAGAATCTACTGCACCTACTGGTAACTTGTTTGCCATGCATTAATAAAAAATGATGCTAAAAACCTGAATTATTCTGTTTTACTGCTATTATTTTGAACAATACTGTATGTTGTTTCTGTTTTTTCAGAGTGATTCTGGAGAGCGACCCACAGCAGGTGGTTCACCGTGTCGCATTGAGGGTAACTACTTCCTATTCTCCTCCATTGCCTTTCATTACGCTGTGAATTGCGTATGCTAATCTGCTTAGTATCTGCTGCATCTCATGCTCTGTCGCCACTGATGCGCATTATGGTTCAGCGAGTCTGCTATTAAGTTTGATTTCCAATAATCTTGCGTGCACGAGACAGGAAGCATGCCAGCAGTCCTAAAGTGCTTTTCTTATGTCGTTTCAGGGCGATGACGTGCCACTGACAGAACAGACAGTCACTCAGGTGAGCCAAATCTCCACGCATTTTCCTTCAGCAACACCTGTCGCCATCGCGGAGCAAATGTTTTATAGTGGCGCTGCGATTTTTACCCATGATTCATCTGCCAAATGTGTCTGCGGTGGTCTGGTTCGGAAGGTTCCTCTGGGCTGCTGCTAGTCTGCCGCATGTAAACATGATGGCTAATTATTGGCGGCTGTCTGCTAGCGATGGCTCCCCGCGGCTGCTGTTAGTCGTGAGCGCGGCCTGATTAATGTTCTCGTTTAAGAGGCTGTGCGACAGGCTGCCTGTATGGCTTTCGTGCGTGTGATTAATGGCTGTCTCCTCGTCTTCAGCGCTATACGGTTACACGGAGCCTCCTGCAAATTAAGATGATGAATTAATTCCTGGATGTTTTGCTGCGCCTGCATTACTCGATTACAGGGATTGTCTAAAACATGTACACCTTTCCTGTAAAAGTTGAACATTTACACTAATGAAGTTTTAGATAGTTTGATGTCGGTTGGAAAGAAAGAAATTGGTTTGTTGATTCGGATGCATTAAAGGGATAGTTCACCAAAAAATGAACTTTTACTTACTATTTGCTCTCCATGAAGTGTTTCAAAACCTTTTTTATTCTGTTGAAATTTAAAGAAGATATTTTGATGAAAGCTGAAGACCGGTAACCGTTGACTTCCATAGTAGGAAAAACAAATACTGTGGAAGTCAATGGTTTGAATATGTACTTTTTGCTCTTCCTCAAATGGTTGCAAACCTTTATGGGTTTCTTTTATTCTGTTGAAATTTAAAGAAGATATTTTGACGAAAGCTGAAGATCGGTAACCATTGACTTCCATGGTAGGAAAAACAAATACTGTGTAAGTCAGTGGTTTGAAAATTTACCATTTTCTCTCTCCCAAGTGGTCCCAAACCTTTATGGGTTTCTTTCATTCTGTTAAAATTTTAAAGTAGATATTTTGAAGAAAGCTGAAGACCAGTAACCATTGATTTTCATAGTAGGAAAAACAAATACTATGGAAGTCAGTGGTTTGAAAATGTACTCACTATTTGCTCTCCTTCAAGTGGGTCCAAGTCTTTCTGAGTATCTTTTTTTTTTTTTTTTTTAATTTAAAAAAGATACTTTGAAGAAGCTGAAAACCGGTAACCATTGACTTCCATAGTAGGAAAAACAAATACTATGGAAGTCAATTGTCACAAGTTTTCAGCTTTTTTCAAAAGATCTTCTTTTGGGTTCAATAGAAGAAAGTCAAATGGGTTTGTGAAGGGTGAGTAAATGATGACAGATTTTTTTATTTTTGGTGGATTATCCCTTTAAATGAATTAAGCTGTTTTATTAATGAAGATGTTTATGATGCTACGATGGTAGCCGAATAACTGCAGTTCTTACAGGAAAAAAACAGAAAAAGAAAGTATTGTACTTTATACAAAAATGTTCAAATGTTTTCAACTATAATAACAGATCAATTCAGGTTTGACATCACTGGAATAAATTCAGATTTAACAGGTATTAAAATAGAGAACAGTTGAAAAAGTTTCTTTAGTGTTTTATAAAAAAGAAAAATGAAATCCTGGAAAACAAGTATTTATTCACACTTTTATTTTATAGTACAATTATCACTCTGAACAAACCATTAACTCTGACTCCCTTATTAATAGTTATTAGGGTAGAAGTTTGGTTTTGGTATTAGGTAGATTAGGGATGTAGAATAAGATGATGCAGAATATGTACTTTATGTATATTATTATATCCTAATAGGCAGGTAATCAGCCATTGGTTAATTGTGAGTATTGGTACTTAAATGAAAGTGTTACCAAATATTTTTTATATATGTATTTTTTTTTACAAAGGCACAAAATCCAAGGAATTTCACCTGTAGTTTGAGGCCTTAATACCCAGGCTACAATAGTGCAATAAATATTAATGACTAAAATCAGATTTTTTTTACGTTAAAAATGTTGTTCAAAATTTGTAAATTACATCAATTTATTCTCCCTCATATGGTTTAAACCATTGAGTTTTGTTTTTCTGTCTTGAACACATTGAAGATATTTTGAACAATCCAGTTTCTGCAACCTATTGATTTCCATAGTAGGAAAAAAATACTATAGAAGTCAATGGGTGCCAGCACCAGCATTCTTCAAAATATCTTCTTTTGTATTAAACTGAAGAAAGAAACTCAAAGGTTTAAAACCCCATGACAGGGAGAGTAAATGATGAGGTGATTTTCAATTTTGGGTGAACTAACCCTTTAATGCCATGCAAGCTTCTACAAATATTTTAATGGAGTAACACTTCTGTGGAGTAATTGTTTCAGGTTATTACATTCTTTTCTGATATATATTATTATACATATTAGAAAAAAAATCTATATATTTTTCCTTGTGAAATCTCTAAAACTTTATTTTTTAACTTGACTTTATTGAAATTTCTGTACTTTTTTTCGACTGTAAAAAGCGTTCTTACTATCTAATAAAGCATGTTTCAATGATATAGAGGGTTTTCCACCCTGATGGATGTGTGTCTTTTCAGAAATGTGATAGCATTAATGAGTCAAGAACACAAACACGTTAAAATTCAATTACCTTTCGTGGCTTTGGTGACAAGTGAGCTTTTTTCAGGAGTGGTTTGGTCAATCCGTCCTTATTGAGTGATTTTGATTTACTGACGAGGAACACAAAACACTTCAAATGAATGATTCCGAAGCTGCTAATTTATTCTAATTAAATGCGACTAATTATTTAGCATTGCCTAATTTGAAACATCGGGTTATAATAAATTGTCAGAAGCCCACTTTCAGATGTTCCTACACATAAGATCCTAATGACGCCCTAAATTAATTATAACAGCCATTAAAAGTGGATTTAAAGGAGCACCGGGTAATGTTTCTTCATTTGAAAGTTTGACATCTGCAATATTAAAAGTTTGATTGACATGAGACTTCAGATCTATTAGACTCCATCTGCCATGTTATAATATAGAAACGTAGAGCTGCATAGAGGACAATTAAGAGACCCCTTGAAAATCCTTTTGAGAATTCTACTCGAGTAAAATCAAGTTTTTTGTGTTATCTAAATTACTAATGACATTTCTTAAAAATTTCAAATAAAATGTTGTTATTTAGGGCTAATTTTGCATGAAATTAAATGTTTATTTGAATGTTTAGAGCACTCAATGCCAATGTTTAAACTTAGAAGAGTTCAGAAATATTTTTTGGTGGAGTAACAATAATAAAACATTTGTTATTTAGAACAATGGTAATTTTCTGGGCGAAAAAATGCTTTAAATTACAAAATAAAAAAAAATATGTTAATATATTTTTTAAAATATAAAAAAAATGGTATCAGACCTTTTCTAGAATAAAACCAATATTAACATTTTATTCAAATACACACCTAATAGATCCAAGATCCTACTAGAAACTAGGAATTTACTAGCGGTTATTAAATATAAGAAATAATATAATATACGTGATATTGTTTACATGAGAATGAGAATTAAAAGGAAAAAGACTCGTTTTGGGACGAAGCTTTTGAAATATTAGCTGACCCCTTGCATAGTTTATTTTGTATGAGTTGCGTTCTCCTGGTCGAAGATACAGCTTGCCTGTGTGCAGATGCAGTCATTTTAAGAAGTCTTTTTTTGACCTACATCAATTAGACTCTTAAATATGTAAGGTTTGATAATGATTAGCTTGATTTGTGTTCGTTTTTTGTTCAGTGTATGCAAAGGTGGGCCTCGAGTCCAAGACAAATTTTCCCATTGGGGACACTAAAGTGTAAACAAGCAAACATGTGAAATGTTTTGGTTCTAACTTTAGTAGTTGGTGAACTAAATGACGTTTTAAAAACACATTCACATAGAGTTATTACATATAAGAAATATTAAAATGTATTTTATAATTCACTGTATTATTTACATAAGAATTGTTTCGGTTCTAACCTTATTAGTTAATTGTATCATTATATATAACAATTGGTGAATTATATGTCTACTAAACATCGTCTAATTTACTAATTGTGACATTTTAATATATTTTATACATTTTGTATATATATATATATATATATATATATATATATATATATATATATATATATATATATATATATATATATATATATATATAATGTATGTGTGTATGTGTGTAATAATTCTGACTTCAACTATATATATATATATATAATATTAAATACAAATTAAAAATAGAAAAATCAAGAGAAGCTTTTTGTTTTGCAATATTTTGCTTGAATTTAATTGTGTTATCTTTGAATTTCTAAATATGTTTGGTGACTAAAATATATTTAAATAAATAAATCTGTTTTATTCAAATGCACCATTATATATTACCCACATTCACTGAGGAATGGATAAAATATTCATTTTCAAAATAGAGTGTACTCAATTATGCTGAGCACCGTAGATATATTTAATTTTTGTTACATTTAAATATATTTAATATAATTTTTTTTCTGTTTTAATAAACTTATAATCTAAAAGTAATTGTGTATCTCAGCTCCAACTTCACATTGTTGTTGTTTTATTTTAGGTGCTACAGTCAGCGAAGGAGCAGATCAAATGGTCTCTCCTGCGATAGGATTCTTCTGCTTTCTGTCCTGAACTGAAGCGAGGAAAAGCTATGAGAGAGCACCTCTTTTCATCACTACTGTCCCTTTCTGCCCTTTTCTCTGTGAGTGTTTTCATGACTGTTAAAGTGCACATTCACTGAAAACCACTTCTCCAGTTTCTCTCACTCCAGATAAGACCAGGAACAGCGCTATTTCTACACATTAACACAAGAGGAAGAAGCTTGCCGGGACTTTCTTTTTGGGAAAAGTACCCGGGTGTTTTTTTTTAAGCCCATTCCAGTAAGCGCTTGAATATATGGCTGGTTTAGTGAATGATATCACTGTTGTACTGAGATTTTCATGAGGATTCATGTACATTCCAGTGGTCGATCCTTTCTCTGTTTTTGGATTGAAGTAAAGAAAGTTTCATCCCAGTTCTGCTGTGTTTTCCCTCTTTTTTTTTTTCGGGGATACTGTTGGGTTTGCAGAGGCGGCCGGTCGTGACTTTTCCTTGCCAATATTTTGAGGTCACTTTGTTTACTGTTTTTGTGTGTTTTAGGTCTGTCATCTGTTGCTTATATGTAAAGTTAGGGACTCTTTTGGCGAGCTGGTAAACATGTAAACTACCTAGCAACGACCACATAGACATGCACATCTAAAAACAACCATATTAACATTTTAGCATTCTGATTATGAGTCATGAATGAGTAAATGTGGTCTAGGTTAAGGTAATTTTGCTTAGTAAGGCTCATGTTGAATTTAATGTACTATTATCACTGTTGTAAATATTAAGAGGGCACTTGAAAAGAAAAAAAAAACAGTTGGTCAGAATAGCAATTGTTTTTAGTTGTTGTGATTGAAAAATGTATTACTTTATTATTATTATTTTTTAAAGTGATTCAAAGTTATTCTCTGGTGAACAGTAGCAGACTCTGAAATGAGACGCAGATTCAGAGTTCCACATGAGGTTATTAATTATAAAATAATATAAATATTATGAGCGTAAGCATTAGGTGAGGAGGTCACATTGTACCCCATGTCAAAACACGCTAGATGAGGAGATTTGCAGTGATGAGCAATTTGGCTGTTTGCACCAGACGAAACACGACAGAAATGTAAATACAGCCATTCAGAAGCACAGAATAATGCACACTCACGAAATGGTAAGGTTTATAGTCTAATAAATAACACACATTAAACCTCTTTAACATTTTTTTAAATGTATGTATTGGTTTGCATTATTTCACAGTTCTGAAGTTCAATTTTAAACGGTTTATTTTAGTTTCAAGATCTGAGGTGAACTATTTGCTGCCACTTTCAGTAGTATGGCAATAAATGTCATGTAAAATAACGTTCAAATTCAAATTATTAGCATTTAACACTAAATAAATCTCATGAGGTTGTACCTGAGGTGATCATTGTCAGTTTTCTGTTCACCTGTGAGAAATAGAAGCCATTTCTATTATATCAAATCAAAGAGTTGGTTAGGACAAAAACTCCTTTTAATATGAAAATATTCCTTCTATTGCATGCCGTTGTTTTTATATAGAACACTATTTAAATTAGCCTTAAAGCGCTTAGGCTTGATGGCACACTCCTGTTGGTTCTCAATCTGGCAACCTGCGCTTGCATTTGTTTTGATCCAGGAATGCATTGCCTAGTTTAACCACTGGGTGTTAAACTTACTGCACCTTTAAGCATATTGCTTAGTAAGGCCCATAATAAGGGATGCTCTGATTGATCGGCTGGAGATCTGTATTGGCCGAAAATCACATTTCATGACTCGATCGATATTCACTGATCTGGGGTGCGTTTCTCCAACAACAACAACAAAGTAACTCACGGCTGAACTAGCATAGTACGATGCATTTTTTTGGAAAATAATGACGTAGTGAACCAAAACCCAGCTTAAAGCAAGAAGGTCACTGGTTTAAGTCCCAGCTGGGTCAGCTGGCATTTCTGTGTGGAGTTTGCATGTTCTCTCTGTGTTGGCGTGAGATTCCTCCAGGTGCTCCAGTTTCCCCCACAGTCCAAAGACATGCGCTTATAGGTGAATTGAATAAGCTAATCTGGCCGTAGTGTATATGTGTGTGTACGGGTGTTTCCAAGGGTTAGATTGTGGCTGGAAAGGCATCTGCTGCTTAAAAAATGTGCTGGATAAGCTTGCGATGCATTCCGCTGTGGGGACTCCAGATTAATAAAGGGACTAAGCCAAAAAAAAAATGAATGAATGAATTTTCCCGACATCATTTTTTTCAGTGTATTTTTCAACTTAATGTGCTATTTAAAGTCTTAACTAAGCTAATTAGGTATTAGGCAAGTTAAGTTACATTTAAATAATGATTTTTAAAAGCTGAAATAACACAATTCTTAAGATTCTTAGGACAACTTAATTGTTCTATGTTCTATCCACTTAAATCTGTAAAATCGATGAAGTTATCTTAATTGATTTGAGTTGAGACAACATAAAGGATTTTTGTGGAAATCATATTTTTTACAGTAAAGTTAGGCAAGTCAAAATTGGACAACAATCCAGAAACATCAGTCAAACAATAAAAAAAAATTACATGATAAAGTGAGATAATAATATTGACCTTATTCAGAACAAATTGTTGGGTAGCGAAGTCAAAACAAGCACTCCTAGTTGTCTAAATGCTTATACCAGGGGTGTCCAAACACTGTTCTGGAGGGCCGTTGTCCTGCATATTTTAGTTCCAACCTCAATCAAACACACCTGAACCAGCTAACCAAGCTTTCTAGGTGTACAAGAAACTTCCAAGCAGGTGTGTTAAAGCAAGTTGAAGTTAAACTCACCAGGATACCGACCCTCCAGGACCCAGTTTGGACACACTTGGCTTATACACTTGGCTGTATAATTTGCCCAATTGGTGTTTCAGTGAGTGAAAGTCAATCCAAGAGCGCCCTCTGCTGGTCACGAATGACAGACACAAATACACACACACTGCACTAAACATTTAGTAGCCTTGTGTTCTTACTTTGTTTTCTTTGCCCTTGTTTGCGTCCTGGGCCCGTTTTACACCATTACGCATGTTATATTACAAGTGTTTTAATACACCCACAACTGTGAGGTTAATTAGTAGCTTTTCTGTCCGCTCTATATTAATAGTCAATTTAGTTTTGGTTGTAAATTACATGCGTACAGCATATGGTGCAGTTTTAAGAGGTCCTAAAACCGGCTGTTATTTAAAAACCCAGAATATAACCATTTTGGCCACAAGCCCTGGTAGATTACATGAATAAACTGTTCGTTGCGACACATTAAAATCGGTTGTTGATGCATAAAGGCGAGACTCTGCAGAGAAATACAACTTATTTGTTGATTGATTACATAAAAAAAAAATCATATTACAATTTTTCTAAAATGTTAGATTTAACTATGCAAATCAGGCATTGCTTAATTTGCATATATCTCTAGCACAAAAATCTGATTGTTATTTTTTAATCTCTTTTTATCAGTCCATAAGTCAGAAAAAAAGCCAACTGAACAGACTGCATTTTCAATTTTCCTTCTTGAGGAATATAATTTATATAGCCAACCAAAATAATAAGCTATTTGAAGAAATCCCTCAGTAAAAGCCTAACCCGGTATACATACAGTATATGAATAAAAGTGTAAAGTTCAGTGTAAGAATGGCTGGTGTAATGACTCACACTTTATTTTAATGTACAATTCCTGCTATAACAATTGAAATAACAATAAACTACTCATTTTAATAAGCTCTTACATATATTTGGGTAAGTGTATGGAAAGTGTCTTATCAAGGCACATTTGGAACAAAGTGGTCAAAGATTTGGACCCCCTTTAGTTCGCATACAGGGGAAAGAGGGGCATCGAGGATGCTGTAATAACTTTGTGTGATTTTGTTGCTGAACATATCCAACAGACTACAAATTATGTTAGGATTCTATTTATAGATTTTAGCTCAGCCTTTAATTCAATTCAGACTGATATTCTCCAGATTACTTGATTTAGGAATGAATTGTGATCTTATTTGGTGGATTAAAGATTTCCTTTTAAATCATCCTCAAAGAGTAGTTATTAATAATATGGTGTCTAAAACAATGATTATAAATACCGGAGTTCGACAGGGAAGCATTTAATCACCCTTACTTTTTCTCTTTACACAAATGAATTTAAGATTCAGGATTTGGGTTTTAAGTTATTTAAATATGCAGATGAGATGCCACTTATTGGCCAGTTGACTAAAACAGGAAGAGAAGGAGATAGCTTGTATTATAGTTATATAAATTTGCTTCAAAATCGGTGTAAAGGGAGTTCACTGGAGATCAATTTTAATAAAACCAAGGAGATAATAATTAGTAGAAATAAACTAGCTCTAGTCAAAAGTTGAAACCTCTGGTCCTTGAGGGACATGAAATAGAGACAGTTGGATGTTTTAAATATTTAGGGACATTTATTGATAGTGGATTGACATTTGCTGCAAATGCAGAGTGCATTTTTAAAAAAAGCAATGCAGAGATTATATCTCATTAGGAGGTTACAACAATTTGGTGTCAAGATGTTCTGGAGACGGTATACGGTAAGAACTTGGTTGAAAGTGTTGTGAGTTTTAACATGATTGCATGGTATATGTACTGTTGCCAATTAAGGAAAAGCAAAAACTGTGTCAAGTAGTAAAAACTGCCAGTGCAATTGTAGGTAAAGCACAAAGACAACCAAATGAAATGTATTCGATGAGAATTAAACAGAAAGCACATGTCATTATTGAAGATTGTTTCCATAACTTAAACATAAAATTTCAGCTCTTGCCATCAAAAATTGTTTTAGGCAACCTCAAGTAAAGAAAAATGTGTATCAATGTGTCTAGAGTTTTAAATACTGGGATCAGTATGTATAGAGTTTTTAAGGTGATGTACAGTTGAAGTAAGACTTATTAGCCCCCCTGTTTATTTTTTTTCCCAATGTCTGTTTAACAGAGAGAAGATTGTTTCAACACATTTCTAATCATAATAGTTTTAATAACTCATATCTAATAATTGATTTATTTTATCTTTGCCATGATGACAGTAAATAATATTTGAATAGATATTTTCAAGACACTTCTATACAGCTTAAAGTGACATTTAAAGGCTTAACTGGTTAATTAGGTTAACTAGGCAGGATAGGGTAATTAGGCAAGTTATTGTATACCGATGGTTTGTTCAGAAAAAAAAACAATTAGCTTAGAGGGGCTAATAATTTTTAATCTTAAAATGGTTCATAAAAAAATAAAAACAGCTTTTATTCTAGCCAAAATAAAACAAATAAAAAAATATTATCAGACATACTGTGAAAATTTCTTTGCTCTGTTAAACATAATTTGGGAGATATTTAAAAAAGAAAGAAAATTCAAAGGGGGGCTAATAATTCTGACTTCAACTGTATGTGATGACATTGAATGTATTTGTGTTGCCTGTTTTTTTTCTGTGATGTGTGTAATGTGAACACAATGTGGTTGTGTGGTGAAGCCAAATATAAATTTCCACTTGTGGACAATAAAGAAAGTAAAGGTAAAGTAAAGATTTGCTGCTTAATAGTTATTAATTGGGTTTAGGTATTAAGAATGTGGAATAAAATCACATTTTATAAGTGCTAATAAAGTTAATATCTTAAGAATAGGCAGGTAACAGTGTGAATTGTTACTTGAACTTGTTACTACTGTCTAAAATATGAGCTTTAATTAAAAAACACAGAACTTGATAAAGTGCGACAAAAGAAACACTTAATAGTGTATTTCTTTATAATGGACTTAAAAAAACACTTAATAATACGCAAAAGAGTCTCATAATTGACAAGTGCATGAAAAAACAGTTTTTGATGCTCCCTTAATGAGCATATGTGTGTGCATATCTATGTGAGTCTGTCAGGAGTTTGACAGCTCTGCGTGCCTGCTTTTCCTCTGGTGGATTCCTCCCCTGTCTCTCATTTTAATGCAAATGAAAGGTTCCCCTGGAGAACGGGTTGTAAAAATAGCAGTATATCACACACATGCCTGAGAATCATACGCAGGACAGTTTTGACGCTGGCGGTGGAGACGAGACGAGTGTGTGATGTCAGGGGTCACAGGGACCATGCTTTCAGAGAGCTCACGCGGATTATAGCAGAACACATGCGCTGCTGGCTCTGTAAGCACTCACTCACGGTCTTACAAACAATATACCATGATCACGAGTCTAGTACCGCAAATTAAAGAAGGACTTGAAAATATTTAGATATGAATTGCCTGAGCACATTTAATACATTGAATCACGAGATGAGGAAAAGACTTTGATAATGAATTCACTTGTTTAATGCAGCAATACATAGTACACTGTTAACATTTTCCTGAAGAATCTACAGTAACTTACTGTAAATCAATTACAGCAAAAATACAGTATTTATATTTACAGCAACACTTATCTTGCTATGTATTTACAGAATTGTATGTCTTTACTGTAAAAAATAGAGTAATTTTTTTAATGCAACTTTAAAATTGAGTAACATACCGCATAACAGTCCTACAGTGAAATACCAACACAATCTCACGGCAATTCGTAACTTTTTGATTTAGTGGCTAATTCGTTCGATCTCGTACGATCTAATTCGTATGATTTAGTACGATTTGCTCAACCTCCAATGACGGTTAGGTTTAGGGGTGGGGTTAGGTGCCACGCCTCCTTTTTAAACTCGTACGAATTCATATGAATTAGCCACTAAACTGACAAAACGTAAAATACTTACGTTTTCTCGTGAGATCAGGCTGAAAATACAGTTGCTATTACACTTAAATACTGTGTCATTTACAAAAAATCGTTAACAGTGTATTGAAATCTTAAAAAAATTGAAGTTTTTAAAGTAGTGTTAAGATTTGTTTTGTAGGATTTCATCTTTAAAATTAGTTTTCATTTTAAATTAATTTTATGTTGTTGTATTTGTTTGAATTGGTTAATTATTATTACAGTTTAGGGTGTCACGGTGGCGCAGAGGGTAGCACAATCGCCTCACAGCAAAAAGGTTGCTGGTTCGAGTCCCGGCTGGGTCAGTTGGCATTTCTGTGTGTGGTTTGCATGCTCTCCCCGTGTTGGCATGGGTTTCCTCCGGGTGCTCCGGTTTTCCCTACAGTTCAAAGACATGCGGTAGGTGAATTCAATAAGCTAAATTGGCCGTAGTGTATGTGTGTGAATGCAACAGTATATGGGTGTTTTCCAGTGTTGGGTGGCAGCTGGAAGGGCATCCACTGCGTAAAACATATGCTGGATAAGTTGATGGTTCATTCCGCTGTGGTGACCCCTGATTAATAAAGGGACTAAGTCAAAAAGAAAATGAATGAATGAATATTACCGTTTATCTCTAAGTTTTAATTATTTTTTAAAATAAGAAAAAAAGGAAAAAATGTACACAAAATAATGTTTCAAATCTCTGTTCTGGTGTCTGTATCCATCCAGTTTACTAAAGCTGGGCTCAGACTACAGGAGTTTTAGATCGATTTATGCCTGATTTTCACCTCCCGAGATTGTGCAGATTATCTGGTAAAGTGATTTTATAGACATTAAAAGTATAATAAATGCAAATCAAGCATTTACTTAAATGTTTAAATATATATATTTTTATAAAATATCAAAATATGCAAAAAATAATGTTCCATCTTTATTAAAATACTTAAAATGTGTAAAATAATAAGTGATCATAATGATTATTTTTATGTTTTCATTTGTAAAAAGTGACAAATAGGGAAATCCTGGTAGTTTGAAAGATGATGTCAAAATATTAGGGTTTTAAAATGAGATTTAATTTATATTTTACTTATTATTATCCTTAAAGTATTATACATAAAAATATATATATTTACTTTTTGTTCAAACTACTTATTTGAAATGAGCTGAAACAACACAATCCTTGAGTTTTTTGGGGGGGACAACGTAATTGTTTTATGTTCAATTTACTTAAATTAGTAAAAACGAATAAGTTAACTTAATTCCCCCATGTTGTCCCAACACAACCTGTTTGTGTGGAAACCAACTTTTTTTACAGTGTAAAGTCTTCAAACACTCAAAAAATGACGTTTGCTGTTTTTGTTCAAACTGCTTGTTTAAAATAAGTTGAAACAACACAATTCTTGAGGTTGTTTGAGGTCAACTTAATTGTTTTATCTTCAATCCACTTAAATTTGTAAACACTTAAGAGTTAACTTATTTTCTTCATGTTGTCTGAACTCAAAACGATTATGTGGAACCCAGCATTTTTTACAGTGAATGCTTCTTGAATGGTTAACAAGATTTTAGTTGGTGTCTTCTAATAATGAAAATGTATCTGTGAAAAAATGATTAGTTGACTTTACTTTAAAAAGTGAGTAAACCCATTGCCTTAAAATTATAGATAAGTACACTCAAAAAGAATAGTTTTGCTGGTTCTTCAATCTACTTAATTAAAATGAGCTGAAACAACATAATTATTGAGTGTTTTTTTCCTGGCAACTTAGATGTTTTATGTTCAACCAACTTAAAATTGTAAAAACCATTAAGGTTAACTTAATCAATTTGCTTTGGGATGGTATAAAGGTATTGTGTGGAACGCAGCATTTTTTACAGTGTAAATGAACTATGTGCATAATTATAAAATGTGAGTAAAACAGTTGAGTTTTTCCATTTTTTTATCCAATCACCTCATGTCTGGGTCTGGCAGAGCACTTTAGCTTAGCTTAGTATAAAACATTTAATCGGATTAGACCATTAGCATCTCATTCAAAAAAATAAAATACTTTAAAAAGTTTTGATCATTTTACTATTTAAAGTTTGACTTTTTTTTGTAGTTGGATCGTGTACTAAAACCAATAGAAATTGAAAAGCTGCTGTAGCAGGCACAATCATATTACCTGAAAATTGTCCCCAGGTAACAGCACTGCACTGCATAATATTATTGCACCTGTTGCAGCTATAGTTCAGATGCGAAGTAATCTGTATATCTGTTTGCATGTTCTCCCTGTGTTCGTGTGGGTTTCCTCCAGGTGCTCCGGTTTACCCCACAAGACCAAAGACATGGTATAGGTATAGGCTATAGGTGAATTGGGTAAGCTAAATTGTCTATAGTGTATTTGTGTGAATGAGAGGGTATGGATGTTTACCAGAGATGGGTTGCAGCTGGAAGGGCATACGCTGCGTAAAACATGTGCTGGATAATTGGCGGTTTGTTCCGCTGTGGCAACCCCTGATTAATAAAGGGACTAAGCTGAAAAGAAAATGAATGAATGAGAGTGTATTGATATACTGACATTTTCCGGCATACAACTCTTCATTTTCCGTCAGTGTTAGTACACAATGTAACTACAGAAGAGACAAGCTTTGAATAGAAAAATTATCTAAAGTCTTTTTGAGAGACATGCTAATGGTCTAATCTAATTCAATGATCTATGCTAAGCTAAAAGTGCTCCTGCCAGACCTGGAGATTGACTGAATGGATTAAAAAATGGTAAAACTCAACTATCTAACTACAGGGGACTTGTAAAATGAAGTGTCAACTTAACAGTCAATCTAACAGGTTCAAGTAACGAGTTTACTCACTTTTTAAGGTAAGGTAACTAATCGGTTTCTACACTGTAGTCATTAATGTAAAAATGTAAATATGTAAATGTTTTAAAATCAACAAATTGTTACTTTCAAGAACCAAGACCCCATAAAACATAACATAATGAATTCTACTTTTTATAACGTCTAGATTTTTCATCTTTCACAGCTTTAATTTTATTCACTGATTTCCATCCGGACCATCATCCATTCTGCTGATTTGCACCGCAGAAGCTGAAATGGAAACTGATCTTCAGCATCTTTGACTGAAGGTTATGAAAGTTCACCGCCATGTGGGATATACAGTTGTAATGAGAGACAGCTTTAGGACAGGGCTTGTTTAGGCCAGTCTGAGAACTTCCTTGGCCCCGTTTCAGCGCAGCTCCAAAATCTCTTTAATAACGCTTTGGCATCCATATGAAAGCAGTTGGGAAAGTTTCCTTTGTCTCGGCTGATATGGGAAAACGTGCTGTTTTGAGAGATGAAACATGACGTTGGCCCCAGAGGGAGATCCCTAACCCTCCGTCTTATCTCTAAAGCAGGAGAGCCTTCAGCTCCAAATTTATTTGACCAATTGAGTTAAGTAGCTCTTTCATTATGAGGTCATTCATTATGATTCATTAGCGGATGGGTAAGAGTCGCAGATAAAACCTCTAGACGTCTCGCTCATCTGTGGGTGTGTGTGTGTGTGTTATTAAAGTCTACAACATGCTCCCATTGAAGAAAAGGTCCGAGCTCTGGAACAGAGGAACAAGGTTTTGGAGATATTATCATGTGTAATAAAGGAAAAGAGCAAAGGGGAATCTGGAGTCGGTGGGTAAGTAATGAGAGCACATGGACGGGGGTCTAGTAAACGAACTTGAAAGATAAAATAAATTTTTTTCTGGCTTAATCCCTTTGTTAATCTGAGGTTGCCACAGCGGAATGAACCGTCAACTTATTCAGCATATGTTCTACCAGTGGATGCCCATCACTGGGAAATCCTGCAGCTTCCAGCTGCAACCCATCACTGGGAAACATCCATACACACTCATTCACACACATACACTACGGACAATTTACCTAACCCAATTCACCTGCACCACATGTTTTTGGACTTGTGGGGGAAACAGGAGAACACGGAGGAAACCCACGCCAACACGGGGAGAACATGCAAACTCCACACAGAAAAGCCAACCGACCCAGCCGGTGCTCGAACCAGTGACCTTCTTGCTGTGAGGCGATTGTGCTACCCATTGCGCCACCGTGCTGCCCAATTATTGTTTATTCTAGAATAATTTGAGCTGTTGCAGTGCCACTGAATTAATTTAATCATTGTCAGTCAGTTTTTTGTCCGTACTGCAGAATGGACTTCTAAGAACCTTTAATGGAAAGGAATACCATTTGGCTCATGATTTATCTGTTGCTTGCAAAAAGCTTTTTCAGAATGAAGATAAAACTTCAACCCCAGCTTTGAGCATCCCAACCAGCCTGACAGTGGCTTATCCAATCATGAGAGTCTGGAGTGAATACCTTTGCATTCCTTACCAGAATATATCATTCATACTAATACTAAATACCCTTTACATCAGTCCCTCCAGGATCTTGCAACACATTTTTTGCAGTTTAAAAATGCTGATTCATTGGCATTTTGTTTTCTCTAAATTTGCAGTAATATTTAATAATTCCTTCACATCACAGACAGCAATCTTCATTCATTCATTCATTTCCGTTTTGGCTTAGTCCCTTTATTAATCTGGGGTTGCCACAGTGGAATGAACCGCCAACTTATCCAGCACGTTTTACACAGCGGATGCCCTTCCAGCTGCAACCCATCACTGGGAAAAGACAACAATCTTATAAAAAATATATATTTTTGTCATCAAGAAATATTGGGCTCTGTAATTTCTATAATGGGCTATATGTATAGCTAGTGTTTTTAGCCAATTATAAACTTCAGATGAAAGCTTAATGTGACCATTTTCAATTTCTAAGGTTCCTTTTACAGCATCGATGTTGTTACATAATTACGATACATTCAGTTAAATAGACTTAAGTGTTCATTTAGTTGTTCAAGCATAAAACGAGATGAAAGACCCTGTAACCGCTAGCCTCACCAGCAGGGCTTGACATTAGCTTTTTTGATCACCAGCCACTGTGGCTAGGTTTCTAACATTACTAGCCACGTGCCATTTTCACTAGCCACAATTTTGTTGTCAGGAAAATATATTTTATATGCATAAAATTTGACTTTGACATGCTAAAATTACTTAATTTAGATTTTGTGTTATTTCTCATTCATTTCCCTTTTTTAGTGTTGTGTATGAGCTTGCACACTGAGCATGAGCAAATGGGTTGAGGTTTCATAGTAACTCACTGCGATTCGTTTTATTTCACATAACTTTTCAGGGCTAATCGCTAACGATTTGTTTTCTCAAATTTTATCACAATTTTCTCTGACCACAAAAAAATCTATAATTATTTCTTAGCCAAAATGTTTAAATAATGTGTCAAAACAAGCAAAATATAGCTATATATGTGCACTTTCTATTCAACATTATTTTCTTAAAAAAACAAACAATTGACAAAAAAAATATTGCGAAGTGTCTAAAATAATGGCTAGGTCTCTCAGATCACCAGTTAACTACACATAAATGGGGAGTTAATGTCCTATTAAAGCAATGTAATTGTAAAAAATGATAATTAAACCATTAACAAAAATAACTGTAAGCAAAAGCAAGCAGGTGAAAAATAAACAATGTGTAAAGCGAAATTGGCAACTGCTGTTGGTTGCAAAAAGACATTTTGAAAAACATCTGGAGCTCTTGAAAGCAGCAGGACTGTGGGTGCACGAGCATCTCTTTTTGTTCAGTCTATTTCAAAGAGAACCAATCACAGCAGTGGCGTTTCTGCATGGCTGCTTCGCGCTAGGAAATGGGAGCATGCACGCTTTTTAAATAGTCGAGCGATCATCCTCTCATTCGGTATTCACCTGCTTTCTTTTGCTCGTGCGAATACTATTTTTGTTGGTCGTGCTGCTTCTTTATTTTAAGATATTTAAAATATTTGCATGCATATCAGGCCGTCCTTATTGTCGAACCCTGCTTTTAAGAAAACTAGCATTAGAAATTTATTTTCAACCAGCCAAAGTGGCTAATGGGAGCGTCTGTCTAACCCGCCACAGCTGAAATCTACCCGCATTTGGTGGGTTGGCGGGTGTTAATGTCAAGCCCTGAACGTCAGTACCAGCAGGCTAGCGCAGAAACTCCATTGACTGGGGTCATATTTTAAAGACATGGCAGGGGAAAATGTAATTTAATGCAGTGCTTCTTGTCCGGTGTGAGCTCCACTTTATATTGTATAGATATCAGGCAGTGAAGATCACTAATTTTTAAAGAAATCAGACCTTAAACTTGGCAATTTTATAATTGAAAGGCAGTTCACCGGAAGCAATGAGGCTGGCTGAAATTAAATTTCCGTGTGCATATGCCCCATTTAGAGCCTAACTCTACTGACACATGAACTAAGAATCAAAAATCTAATTATCGAAACAAATCTCTTTTGCGTTAAAAAAAAATTAGCATTAGCATTAGAATGCTAAAATGCATTTATAAAATGTAACGATTGCATTTGTTCAATAAATCAGCATTGCAGTTCTACAGTGACCATGAATGGGAAAACATTGTGATGTTTCTAAGGCTGTCCAAAACCTCCAGCAATCTTTAAAAACTCTTCAAGCTCCTCCAAATTGAGTGGCATTTTTATGATTCTGTACTAAATTGATGCAAGAATCCTGGAGGGACTACTTGACACCAACAGACAGCATTTTCATTAGTGTTCAGAGACCACATTTGATTTCATTTGCTCCATTCTATAAAAGTCTAAACACATTCGGATGCCACTTTACGAGTATCTGTGCGAAGAAAGACCAGTTTGAAACCGTCATTAAGCCTAGAGAAATTACATGCACCTTGACCATATGCTAATGCACCTTCAAAAAGCGTATAGCCCTCAGGAACAATATGTTCCCTCAGACAGCCCTGTTTATGATCTGAAGCAATCACCATATTGATGCAGCTGATTTAAATGACATGTTTTCAACCCTAGGCTTAAGATGGGAGGTGCTGGGCAGTGTCAAGGTTACATATGATATAAGTATGTGTAAACATGGCAAAAGGGCAGGTGTTGAAGTCAGCCTTCTGTATGACCCAAGCAATGCAGAAATGAGGTAAATCTGACCTCTGTTTCTGTCTACACCCCACTAAAATGGCTCTTTCATCAGAATATTCCAGCATTGCCTACGGGCAGCCGACGAATGCCTTTCATCCACTAATTACAGTGGCACTGCAGTAAAAAGGCAAAAAAAAAGGTCATTTATATTAATTATAGAGGAATGAGTATAATAGACTGAAACAGCGTGGCTTGACACACGGTACAAAACACGCAGTAAAATTGTCAGAGGCGTGTGGACTAGAGGCTTGTAATTGATAGACGCTGCTTATGTGTGTGTGTGTAGTGTGCAACAGTCAATAAATTATCATCATCTTCAAGCTTACAGTCCGTCTGTCAGCGCATGAATATTCCCGACTCACTTCCACACACCAACTGGCACCTTTTCACCAAAAATCTGCAGGATCAGAGTCGTTTTCTATTCTCAGGTAAGGGGGAGGGCGAGACAGACAGCGTCAGTGTTTCGTATTAATCATGCATGCAGCTCAGGGCCGAAGCTGAGCAAACAGCTCATTGCGATAAATGTAGGTAAATTACGGAGCGCTCTCGGAAACAGGCAAATTTAGACAGGCAAAATTCATCAAAAGACCATAGAAAACGACTTGGAATAGAGGACGGGCAATGCATGAATGGATTTGGTCACCGCCAGGCTGAGATAAGAGCGCTGCTTGCCATGGCCTCGGTCCCTGGGCTCGCATGGTCGAAAGCGGAAACGCCTCCATACGGGCTGATGTGTTTTATGGCGCCTCTCGCCCTCACAGGGCCTGTTTATGGATTCCCGTCGAATAGAAAATCATTTCACCTTGGAGGCAGAGGCAGCCAAAATCAACAGCAATGCCACAGCTTTTGCTGATCCAGTAGTATTTCAGCAAGCTATTCTATCTGGCGTCTTCTTTGCAGTATCTTACAACCAAGTCCCGAAATCATCCAATTTATCAATTTTCTCAGGTCTTCATGCAATCTAACTGTTCGCATTCATTTAATAATCGCACAATATTTATTCAAGAGCACGTTACGCATTTCAAGCGTGCCATTCAGATGTTATTGCTCTGGCTGGACCGCAGGGTAAGAGTACACCTTATTTTCATATCACATGACGGAGAGTTTAAAAACACATAAATTCAAGCGAAGGCACGCTACATTTATCAGCCAGGCAGTTGGATATGTCCGCAAGCCTGTTTAGACATTTCTATTTTCGATTCTCCTGCGCCATTAGTCACCGAATTTGGCCGTGGTCCGCTGCTGAAAACGGGGGCCCGTCGATCTGAGCCGGAGATGTTTGCGGAGTATAAGCTGCAGCCTGTTGACATTTTAAGAGAGGAGGCCCTTCTTTCCCTTCCCCGTGATTTAGAAGGAGACTCAAATCCCTGAAGAGTCCGTCCCGCTGCGTTACATCTGCACACACACATGCATTTGCACACAAACAGGCTCTATTTAGCCGTGCACGTTCTTGCGTATGAACACATCTGGTGCGCACCCATTGCAGCAACGTGCAAAGGCCCACAGGTCACGGTTTCACACTCTCCGACATGTTTCAGTCTCGTTTTTATGTCATATCATATAAAGTAGTGTTTGAGGTTTGCGTTTGACAAGCTATCGCGCATTTCAAACGTGTATAATGAGTGTCGTGAACTGAAATAATCGTGACAGAGGCGGTGATTAAGATAGTGATGTAATTGTAGTGCGAGACAAGGCCGTATTTCACTTTTGTTGTAGACACTCAATGTCACACAGCAGTGGTAGCAATTAAGCTTTATGACGTTTTTCTTTGGCTGTTCTCTCTCTCTCTCATGTGGTCATGTTTGGTCTTGTTCCACTCGAGTTTTCACGGCTTACCGCCTGCACAACACTTTGATTTTCAGGCCATTATGGCTTTCTGAAATGAATCTTTGGGTAACCGAAGGAAGATTTTTGCACGCTTTACCTCTAAGTGCTCAGCTTTTCCCCTCCCTTCTTCCATCTTTCCATCTCTTTCTCTCCCTCATATATACTTTCATTCCCCCCTCACCCTAGTGGATTCCCCATCTGCACCACAGCGCCCGTTAACAGACGCTCGCCTGACAGATTTACCGCCGCCGCCCCACCATTGGCTGCCAGCGTGACAGAGTTGATTTAATGCTCGCTCCTTATTGGTCCAAGAGCGACAGGCAAATTTATGGCCGTGCTGTGATTCGACGCTGGCTGTCTTTGATGTGAGTTACCGCTCTGTTGCTTATGGGACACAGAAACGGTGTCAGGTTTCAATCGTAAAACCCTCTCCCCAAGGGAAGGAGCAGGGAGTGCTCGACATTCCTGACGTCATGAGAGCAAGAGGAGGAGAAAGAAAAAGAGAGAGAGAGAGAGAGAGAGGGAGAGAGAGAGAGAGAGAGAATGATTTGTAGCTGCAGTCATTTTCACTCACACAGGCCTGCTGCAGTTTCTTTGTGGAATGTGCTCACATCCAGCTCTTCGACTCCAAAATAATATCCTGTTTCAACACCCGACACTCTAAGAAAACATCTCATACGCGACCCAAAAATGTGGACGATCCGACTAGACGATTCATCTCAATCAGCACACAACAGAAATGCAAACACCACTGTCACTGTCGTCTCCCATTACTGCTGGCTTGATGTTTGCTTTTGATCAATTTGTGGCCTGCCACTGATAACCACTGATATAGTGTGTTACGATTCCCATAGTTAAACATTCAGTGCCATTGGCTGATTAATGCAATTTTTGTATTAAATTAGCGTAATTTCTTTATTATGTTGAACTCTAAAGGAGATATTTTGAAGAAAGCTGGAAACTTGTAACCATTGACTTCTATAGTAGGAAAAACAAATAGAAGCAAATGGTTAAAGTTTTCCAGCTTTCTTAAAACTATCTTACTTTGTGCGTAAAAGACAAAAAAAAAAACAGGTTTGAAACAAATGAAGGCTGAGTAAATTATTTTCAGTTTTGGGTGAACTATCCCTTTAAGTAAGACAGTGCTTATTAATTAAACTATTTTTGGACAAATATATATGTATCCTCCAACATAGGCTCATTCTGAAATGTACCCCTATATACATTTCTGGAGATCACAAATTATGTAGCTAGAAGTACGTATGGCTGCATTTCATCTTTAAAATGAATGCTATGGGGGCGGCACGACACTGTTCCTTTTCACGCAACCAGCTGACTGCTTATCTCCGTATGGATGGCTTTCCTACTGTTTGTCCAATAGCTCGCTGCGTACGTCGGTGGACTTGAGACTAGAAGGTCTGCATTCCCGACCAGGGGTGCGTTTCCAAAAACCATCATTAGCCAAGTAAGGTTGCAAGTTCCGTCGTTACAAACAAAGTTAGTTGATTATGCGTTTCCCAAATCCTTCGTTCCAATGAACATTCACAAACTGTGTCGCAAACTTGTACGTTTGCAACTACACCTCTGGAGCTGTAGTTAGACACAAAGTTCCTGGCTGTGTTCTATTCTCAGTTAAGGCAGCACTCATGTCTCATCACAGAGGGACATTTATCCTACAATCCTTGCACAACATACACTTTTATCTGTTATCTTTCTCTTTTGGTAATACCCAATTTTAGCGTGAGATTTTGGAAACCAGATCTAAATTTAACGGGAACCATCGGGAGCGGGTCAGGCAGCGGGTGAACAATGGCTAAATATGGGAGCGGTTTCGGTGCAGAATAAAACATGCCGGGAGCGGAACTAAAAAAGAGTTGACCACGATGACGTGTTTCAAGTCTGCTGAAGAACTGTTCCAGAAAGCAGGTAAGACAAAAACTAAAGCCAAAAAAAAAATAAACAAGTAAATAACAGGGTGAGAATGTGGTAAAATCTGAAAACATAGTAAATATCAGGTGAGGGATTTTCTTTTTCTGGATTGCTTTCCAAAACACTGTTAGTTGGGTTTAGGGAAGTGGGTGAGCGCTGGTCAATCGGTGCTTTTGAAAACACTATTGGTTGGGTTTAGGGAAGGAAGAGGGTAGATCAGTCAATCGATTAGTCTGTCAGTCAGCCAGTCAGTCAGTTGACAGCAGCCTCTGTTGGATGTACGCGAGAAGAGCAGGTGCAAATAGCAATTTCGAGAGAATTTTGAGATCTCTAAAAGCATACACCGTGATCTCCGGTGGATTCGCGAAAACAAAAACCGCGAAAAAAATAGCTCCTGGGACGTATTTGGCACTCTACAGAAATGTGTATAGGTGTACGTTTTCAGACTGAGTCTGGGTTGGCAACCTCTAAGACAGGGGTGTCCAAACTCGGTCCTGGAGGGCTGGTGTCCTGCTGAGTTTAGCACCAACTTGCTTTAACACACCTGCCTGGAAGTTTCTAGTATATCTAGTAAGAGCTTGAGTAGCTGGTTCAGGTGTGTTTGATTAGGGTTGGAGCTAAAGTCTCCAGGACACTGGCCCTCCAGGCCCAAGTTTGGACTCTCCTGCTCTCTGATGTTCGAAAGGTCATCAAGATCCAGTTGCTAACCGCTTAAAGTAATAGTTGACTCAACTAGAAGCTTGACTTAGATCATATAAACACTCTTTAATATATTTATTTCACAGAAGAAACTAAAGTCAATAAAGGTGAGTAATAATAATATCAAAAGTGTATCATTTTGTAGTGAACTATCACTTTAAGAAGTTTTACTAACATGTGCGTGTGCCAGGTTGCTCTAGGTGGTTACTAGATGATTTCACCCCACAAAACTTGTACATCTGGGTTCTTAGAAACACAAAGAACAACTCTCGTCAACCAGCCTCGTTATTTTAAGCATCGCAAACAATGCATTCATGAAGCTCAAAAAAAGCACGGCATGGGATCAATTTGTAGGGAATGCATGCATTAAGCTAAACGCATCAAAAGAAAATAGCTTTGGTTACAATCATCTGCTAAAAACATAAATGTAAAACATATATGCTGGATGATTTGCACAATAAAATCTCTATGCAAGAATCCAGTAAAATATTCCCAAAAACAATATGCAGGAATGAGCACTAGCTGTGCTTGCTTTAGCAAACCCTGCTTCTGTCTTATGGGTGTAAATTGGCTTCAGGATTGCAACATATTGTGTTGTTTCCATGTGGAAAGACCGTTTTACAATCAATGCTGGCAATGAACGACCACTCGACATGTTTCAACTTCCTCTGCCTCTTCTGAAACAACATTCACAGTGATACCCATTAAACTCCAGACAATTCACTCAAGTACACCATAAAGAATGAACATGTGCAGTTGACAGCTTAAAGGGACAGTTCCCCTGAAAAAGAAAAGCCACGCTCATTTCAACCAAGACTTATTTCCTCCTGTGAAGAACTCCAAAATGTATTTTGAGTGACGTCTCTGTGTTTTGACTTTAATATTCTTCAAAATATCAGTAAAACTGGCTTATTACATGCCAATTATTAAGTTATTAACTGTTTATTAGTACTTATAAAGTCTGATCTTATTCTACATCCCTAATTCTACCCTATACTACCAAACTACTACTTTACTTTACTTTATTTTAATGTACAATTCTCTCTATTAACAAGCATCTAAGACCTTTAGCTCAAAACTACTAATTAAAGGTGCAGAAGGTGATTGTCTTCAGAAACATTTTTGTTGTGCTGGTTGAAAGTCTCTTCACATTCCAATAGTAATGATTGTAAATGATATAAATGTATTTATATGTATTTTTAAGTTCTGGGTACGGCGTAAGACTAAAAAATGTTCATCTAATTAAATATTGTCGGACTGATAATTTCCATAATTCTGATAAGTAGCCCAAACTGTCTGTCAGCAAATGTAGATTTGAACAACCGCAACTGTTCACGCAGATCCACTGATGCGCGTTCACGTGGGCCGCGATCACGTGGTTAGAGTGACAGCGCTAAATGAATGAATATTGTAGTTACTTTTGCACACTGTAAGGATGACACCATGGCTGAAGTATTTCTCTTAGACAGGTAATGTTATGTTTTTAAACTATTTTAGTCACACAAAGCTGATGTAGATTTTGCTGTTATGAATGGGTTATATGCACAGAAGTGTTGTTCAGCCACTGAAATCTTCTGGTGAAAGATTGATGTGACTATTTTCAGTTTCATAAGGGACCTTTTACAGCATTGATAATGTAGATGTTTATTTAGTTTATAAACAAAACATCAGTAATCAGTGCTGTTCCGCCTAGCCTGATTCACTGAGCTGAAGTTGGTTTTATATTCACATTGGTTCATTTTTGAACAATGACAACCTGTGACAGTCCTTACATTGTTTACCATGCTACTCTGAATATTCGCTCTGAAATAGCATGCCAGTATGGCATAGTAAGAAGTGTAATTCCTGCAGCTGCTGGCCAATCACTAAGCATACAGTAGTCACTTTAGGACAAAGTGTGTGAGAGAGTGATGAGTAAGACTGATGAGAGAGTGAGACAAGTTTTGCTTGCTAACTGGATAACTGTAAACGTGCTAGATATAATACAGTTTTTCGTTCAGAATTGTAGTATTATAAAGTACTATAAAGTTTTCTAACCGATGAATGACATGATCTAGTGGGTCTCTGTCATCTTTAAACGTGAGCGTTCGCAATTTCAGGAGGCGTGGCTTTGGACAACAGGGGAGAGATTGTATTTAAGGGATGTTATGCTAACCGGTTAGCATTTCGGCAGCTTTAACTGCTTATTTACAGTTAGTAGTTTTTAGGTTTAGGGAATTGGGTAGGATTAGGGATGTAGAATATGATCATATTAATAAACAGGTAATATCTTAATAATACACAGGTAATAAGCCAGTATTTATCAGTGAAAATTATCACTTAAGCTAAAGTGTTACACAAAATATATTTTAATAAATGTCCCAATGTTATTTGGAATTCAATGTACATCCAAATATCTTGTTGAGTATTCAACAATATATACTCTATAATAAAATAATATAATATAAAAAAAAATATTATATATATATATATATATATATATATATATATATATATTTCAGAATTCTAGTGATTGTGCACAAATATTTGACCTTCTTTTGTCATTTATTTCTTTAGTGTCAAATATTTTGAGAAAATATTCTGTGTTTTTTGTTCATGCAATAGAAGTAAGCAAACACCACTGCTGTTTGGACCTCAAATACTCATCAAAAGAACTTCAGTTGACTTTTCTTCTTCTCTAAAGTACAAAAGAGATATTTTGAGAAATGTAATACAGTTCAGGCAGTGAAAGACGATGAGTAACAATGATGTTTGAAATCCATTGTTCTTCAAAATATAGATATTTCAAACAGATATCCTAAGACAGGGGTGTCCAAACTAGTCCTGCATAGTTTAGCTCCAACTTCCTTCAACACACTTGCCTGGAAGTTTTAGTATACCTGGAATGAGCTTGCTTAGCTGGTTCAGGTGTGTTTAATTATGGTTGGAACCAAAAAAAAGCAGGACACCAGCCCTCCAAGATCGAGTTTGGGCACCCCTGTCCAAAGAAATGTCAATGGAAGGAAGTTGGCACCTATTTGTTTGGCCACCAATAATTTTAAGTGTGATCTTCTGTGAAGAAAAAGTCACAGAAGCCAAAGTAAATGATCAAAATCTTTAATTTAATGGTGAATTAACTTTTTTAAAATGACAGATTCTTCTCATATGACACATAACTATCAAACTTGTGTTTCTAAATACAATCAAATAGTGTCAACAATACTTTTACTATGAAATCAACCACATGTGTCAACACATGAAGCAAGATGTGTCCTTTAAATGAGATCTGTTGCAATTGTCAACCTCACGTCTCATACTTCCATTACATTTCTGCTCAACCAATGCCTTTTTCACGTACTTGATCTTTAACTTGCTTATAATTTCCTATAATGGCGTGCAGTACGTATATTTCTTCTGATATAATTGTTAAAAACCATGAGAAAGGATCGGGTGACAGTTCCTTAAGACAAATGGCGGCATGCAATTAGTTCCCTGTCACATAAATCTTCACTCGATCTCTTTATCTGCGTATGTGTGTGTATTTGCGTGAGGGCGTGTACACGAACGTCTCGCCCGAGAACCCTTATTCCTTTGAAAGCTGAGAACATATCCTTAAAACTTTCCTGAAATTATCAAAAGCAGCTCTCCGGCCATTTGTTTTCCCGAGCACCTTTATTCCTAACAGATACAGAACGTGCAGCTTTAGTCTTAAGACATCATAGGCATGTCTTCTCATATCAGAGACGCTTTTTAACCACAGTCCCCTCCTGCTGCCCCTGAGATTAGCGAGGATGTACATGACTCATATCTCTTCAAAGCACTTGAAAGTGTCTGGTATAAATCAATGTATCATAAAGCTGATCAATAGCAGCGCACTGCCAAAGTCACTTTGGCCTAGTGTCTATCTGTACTCTCATCTCCCTAAACGTCCATCTATCCCCTTTATCTGTGCATCAGTCGCGTTCGCTGATGCCGAGGAGATCAGTGTGAACCCCCTGTAACAGCCGTGACCCGTGAAAATTTCTAAGGGTAAATAGCAAGGCCGCTGCTGTCTGTCAAAAGCTCAAGGATTCATAAGACGTGCACCTCTGCCTCACCTCTCGCCTCACCTTGCCTGTTCAGGTGGAAAATTGCAATGAGGCGAAATGAAAGGCCTTCCCATGCTCCCATGTAATTGCACAACATCTAAAGAGACGCATTAGGGCTTTTTAACATGCGCGCCTGCATGCGAGTCGCTGTGTGAACTCCGCGGGTCTCTGCTGGAGGCATATTGCATACTCGCGCACCATGCGTTATGTATCTCTCGGAGCAAACAGGACTCATAAACGTCTCAGTGGTGGAAACAATGACACTAGCTGTTTATGGAAGGTCAGGGAGGTGCGAATGTTCAAACCTTTATTAGTTTAATCAATTTTTTCGATAGAGTCTGTAAACAAATCACAAGTGGGATTGGAGAGCACACCAGCGCAAGTATAAAATATTGAATCAGCGGTCGATAGGATGCATGTTTAATATCGTTTAATCCACAGGAAAATGCCAAAGGAGAAGCGTCTCAAAACTTCTGCCAAGTTTATCCGGCAATATTGAAGTGAATCTGCTGAAGCTCATAAAGCAGCATGATATACTGCAAGAGATCTGGGCGATAAGATGGAGAATTCCCATAAAGCAAAACTTCACACAGGGAAAATGTAGCCGTCTAGGAAATATCATGTTCAGAGAGGCCTGTTATGTATTAATCTGGTATTAGCAAAAAATATAGCAGCTTTAGCAGTAGTCTTGCGGTTATGGATCTTGGCCGGTGATATAAAGAGCACAGAAACACTAAATAAAAGCTAATAAACTCAATGTCTACACTCTTAAAAATAATCCTCCAAAAGGAGGTTTTCTCAGCGATGCTGTGGAAGATCCATTTTGGGTTTCATAAAGAATCATAACTCGAACAGTTTTTTAAAAGAAGCTGTCTTTGTCTAACATAAGATATGTTTAGAGAGGCCAGTTAAATATTGATCTAATATTCCAATAAAATATTAGCTTTAGTTGTAGTCTTTTAGTCAGTTCTTGGCTAGTGATATAGAGAGTGCAGAAACACTAAATAACTGATAATAAACCCATCCTTATGGTATAAAAAATAAAGCTCGGAGGTTTTCGCAGCGATGCTATAAAATATCCATTTTGGGTTCCCTAAAGAACCTTTCTTAATGAATAATTTTTGTCTATGATGTTTAAACTGGCCCGTTATGCAAGAATCTGGTGTTTGTGAAATATATAGCAGCTTTAGCAGTAGTCTTTTTGTTATGGTTTTTGGCAAGTGATTTAAAGTGTTAAGAAGCTCTTAATAACAGCTAATAAACTCTGAAAATTAAAAAAAAAATTGATGTCAGATCAATTTTGGGTTCCCCAAAGAACCTTTAATTGTATTTTATTGGCGGTCAGAATTTAAAAAATTCAGATTAATATATTTTTGCAGTTCGTAAAATAAACATTGAGTACGTTTACATGGACACCAATAATCTGATTTAATGAGATTAAGACAATACTCTGATTAAGAGTCTGCCATGTAAGCAGCAATTTTTGATTAATTTAATTTGATTAAGGTCATAAATCAAACTAAACAGAAATCGAATTAAGACATGTGGAGTGTGCCTATTTTAGTTGCATTATTGAAGTGCAGTACAGACATGTAAACCTCGCAATCAAAGAATTCCCGTCGTGTAGGTTTTTAGCCACAATTTGTGACAAGATTGTCTATACACACACGGCTGTTTGACACTATTCTCTGCACATACCGAGTCCTAAAAGCACCACAGGCACCTGCATTGCAAAATGCTGAGGTTTTTTTATCTCATGTGGTGTGCAATATCAAATTCTATTAAAACAATACACTTCTAGCAGTTCATACTAGCATCTAATATCTTGTTTATCATGGGGGCATGCATGAAATATTCCTGAATGAAAGTGAAAGTGCCAACCTGCAGTTAAAGTCGACAAATTAAAAATGAAACACCCGAAATTACAAGAAACTCTGGAGGAAATGTGGATAGCGTGGTGATGCTATGACATTAATCAAATTATGTGCTATAACGTAAAACGGGACCATGAAAGAAACATTCAAAAAGTAACTCATGTAACACCTCAATAATATTATTATCTTATTCAAATTAAGGCAAATAATAAGATTACTGATGTCCATGTAAACAGTCATTGACTTAAGTTAATTGTCATATAGATGAAGAAACTTTATTTAACTTTTAACCTTTCAATTCCCTGAAAGTTTTTTAAACAAAGAAAAAGTTTCTTTAGATCATTAAAATGATCTTCACATTAAAAAAATAAAGGGTTATTTTAAGAGATGTTGACTTAAATGTTCTTTGGGGAATCAATAATTGTTCCCTTTATATTTAAGAGTCAATGGATGCTGAAGGTTTTTCATGAAAACGATAAAACACTTGATGAGTATTGATGTTACCAGATTTAGTCATGGTTCTTGGCTTGTAAATTACTGCGTGCAGAAAAACTAAACAACATATAATGAAATCAAAATTAACCTAACAAACTCACACTTAAAAAAGGAAGCTGTAAAACAATGGCTTTTGCTGCAAACATTTTTTAGGTTTCCCAAAAAAAGCATTTAAAAAAACAGTTCTAAAAAGATCCTCCTTTTTCTTAGTATGAAGAACATTTCAACTGCAACTCAACTTTTTCCACTAAAGAATCTTTTGGGAAGTATTTTTTAATTCTAAATCATCTTCATTAAATCAGTGATGCCAAAAAAACAACAACAAAAAAAATTATGCTTTACAGATGCATACAGATTGAATTTAAGTTCTCATAACATGCACAGGTGTTCACAGAAGGTATCCAGAATGTATCTATGGACCCTTGACCGAAGAAGGCCCACCACTGCTTGGGTCAGGCCCGTTCGGCTTCAGCAGCGAGGCCTAAAGCAGTGATGGTGGGTCCCAACAAGCACAGATTGATGGGGTGGCGTGGGGCCACTGTATGTTAATGTATCTGTCGAGGCGAAATGTGCTTCAGCGTGAGAGTGATTTTAACGCTCTCGGCAGGACGCCGAGGCATTCGTCCTGTCATCAGGAATGTGGATGACTCTCGAGCAAGATAAATCTTGACAATGAGGCGCTGGTCAACTGAGCCGGTCCTGCCACTTTGGGTTTCCCTTGTAAAACAGAGTTTAAGGGCTTTGACAAAGGAACCGTCAAACGCAGAAGGAAGGAAAGAGGAAATTAATGCAGTTTTGTGGACTGAAAGTGCTACTTGTGGTTGTTTTTAAATATATCACACCACATGTGTGGTGTTAATTAGCATCGTGGTTGTGATAATAAAGCGTTTAGGTCTTGTAAATTGTTTCAATCAGTGACATAGAAACAGTCTGAAAAATAACTTCTGAAGCAATGCCACAGAAGAACCATTTTGGTTCCCCAAAAAATTCTCAAAAACTTTTTTCTTAAAGTGTTTTTCTTTTGATCTTTTCTTTCATTTTTTTCTTAAAGTGATGAACATTGTATTTGTCTTAACTTTTCACTATAGAGAAACTTTGTGCAAAGACAACTACAGTGCATCCGGAAAGTATTCATAGCGCTTCACTTTTTCCACAGTTACAGCCTTATTCCAAAATGGATTCATTTATTTCCTCCAAATTCTACACAGAATACCCCATAATGACAATGTGAAAAAAGATTTGGTGAAATTGGTGCAAATTTATTAAAAATAAAAAAGCTGAAAAATCACATGTACTGAAGTATTCACAGCCTTTGCCGTGAAGCTCTAAATTGAGCTCAGGTACATTCTGTTTCCACTGGTCATTCTTGAGATGTTTCAGCAGCTTAATTGGAGTTCACCTGTGGTAAATTCAGTTGATTGGACATGATTTGAAAAGGCATACACCTGTCTATATAAGGTCCCAGGGTTGACAGTGCATGTCAAAGCACAAACCAAGCATGAAGATAAAGGAATTGTCTGTAGACACATTTACATAAAAAAGTGGAAAAAAGTGAGCACTACGAATACTTTCCGGATGCACTGTGATATGGAATCATTAAAGCACGCTCTCCATATGCACCAGACACCTATGTATAAGTGCCTCATACTACTTTAGAGAAAACTGCAATTTTGAGTGTGCTTCATGCAGGTGAGTGGGCTTGACAAACCACCTGTAGGACACACTCTCCTCAGAAAACAAAAAAAATCTAAACTAACTTGGACTTGTGATAGCATTTATACGCCAATTATGATTTAAGTGCTTTTTTATTCTTGCTTGTTTCTTGCTTTGGAGAAAAGTGTCTGCTAAATGAATAGATGAAAAAAAAAATCAATTTAAGGTGGCGTGGTGGCGCAGTTGCCTCACAGCAAGAAGGTCACTGGTTCGAGCCTCGGCTGGGTCAGTTGGCATTTCCTGTAAGGAGTTTGCATGTTTTCCCCATGTTCGTGTGGGTTTCCTCCGGGTGCTATGGTTGCACAAGTGCAAAGACATGCGCTATAGGTGAATTGGGTAAGCTAAATTGGCAAAGTGTATGTGTATGAATGAGAGTGTATGGGTGTTTCCAAGTAATGGGTTGCAGCTGGAAGGGTATTCGCTGCGTTAAATATGCACTGGATAAGTTGGCGGATCATTCCGCTATGGAGACCCCTGATTAATAAATGGACTAGGCCAAAGGAAAATGAATGAATGAATAAAATAAATTTAAACGAAGTAAAGAAGCTTTATTTTTAACGAGTGTATTAGTAAAACAAATAGTAAATTAGCAGTTCATTCCTCAAAAGATTGAGGTCGGTATAATTCAAGAATCTGAATTGCTGAATTGACCTTTCGCTAAGCCACACCCAAAAACCGCCACCCACCAATCGTGGCTTAGCAACCGTAGCTACGCGCAAAAGCTGTCAAGCTTTGAGCAAGGGAAATAGCCCAAAGCGTTGTGCATATGGATTGTGCAAATCTGGCACCCGGTATCCTAAAAGTTTGGACAGGGTGGTGGAACTTTTTCCCTTTTCAAAACCAAAAACCAAAGGGGAGAAATGCCAGCGTGGCTCAAGCTCTGTGAGTGGCGCTAAAAGAGCGGAGTTAAGTTGGTTTTGTTCTGATATTCCTGACACATTCAGTGATGGACCGACGGCAATAACTCACACACCTCTTACCCTAAACAGATCTAACCTGAGTTTCCAGCCTGATCTCATGAGAAAACGTAAGTATTTTACGTTTTGTCAGTTTAGTGGTTAATTCGTACGAATTCGTACGAGTTCAGTCATATGAAATTGTACGATTTTAAAAAGGAGGCGTGGCACCTAACCCCACCCCTAAACCCAACCGTCATTGGGGGATGAGCAAATTGTACTAAATTGTATGAATTAGATCGTACGAATTCGTACGAATTAGCCACTAAATCAAAAAGTTACGAATTGCCGTGAGATTGTGTTGGAGTTTCCTACAAAAACATAAAGCAGGTTATGTTCCACAGCTGTCTTTTTCTTTTTTTTTCCCGCTCGATATTATGAGCACTGCCCCGTTTAAGCCTTCGCCATAGTAACGTTATTTACTAATAGCAAATAGGTCATGAGTTATTGATCCGGAAAATATGAATCTGCAAATCTGTTGCTAACTTTACTGAACTTCATATTTCAATCTGTTTCAAGCTACGAATATTTTAAATTACTAATCAACAGAACAAAACAGAGATGTGATCACAAACTGAGCACTTGCAATAAATATACTTTACCAGCAGCTGTTGTTCAGTTATTTATAAAGAGCACACAAACATACTGACAGTAATAGGTAATTTTCTGTACATTGTTATATGGGTCAATGATGCTAATATTCAGCACAAATCCATCAATTTCCTTTTTCTGGCTGTTCTTTCTATGAATGATTGATGTAGAAGCACTGTCTATGCATGTTTCCTCGGCGGTTAGTAACAGTATATTTCATTGCACAACATTAGTCTATCAGGCTTTTTGGATAAAAATAGAGAAATCACGGTTTAATTTGTTATTATTAGATTATTTTTACATTTTACCTCTCCTGCTGTGCATGAACTGAACTGTTGAATGGTCAGCGTATGAGGCGGCTAGGCTAAGCTAGCTTCAATTTTGATTGAATTATTCTCTAATCGGTTGCCTATTATGCTGTGAATACACCCCTGTAATGCATACTGCATGACCGCTGAAGAAGGCATATTGAGAAACAGCCATTGTAAAAGATGTGCCAGGCACGAAAGCTTGACAGGCGTAGTAACTAAGGAGGTTACTAGAGGAGCTTAGCGAAGGGTCAATTGGTAGGCATTTATTATTATTAAATACAATAAACTGTGGTATAACCTTTTTATTAATTAAAGCTGGGTTAATGAAATGCTAATCCTGATGTTGATACAGCAGAAAGATAACAGGAGCTGTGTCTGTATTATGTTTTTCCTCTTCATTAAACCCAACAGTCATCAGAGAATAACACGAGGGCGTCATTTATCATCTCTCAGCTTCCTGTTAGCTGTGTGTGAGGGCTGCAAAAGTGCTGAAAGAAAACTAATTGTGCCGTCGCACATAAAAGTGAAATTTGCACATGAATATGCATGAATTATTTGGACAGAAAAGTAGGTCAAAGAATCTGAATTCCCTGGTTCTCCATCAGCAGTCAGTGATAGGGACTCTTTTCGAAACTGCATGGCCAAAAAACACCATGAGCTGATTAATTAATCTTCATCAGCTCAAAGTTTCAAAGTAAGCCTGTAACTCATATAGTTATGAAAAGAATTAAGATCACTTACAGTTTATTTCTGTTTTATTATATATACTATGAATCCTGTATTATATGACACTGTAAAACATCTGTAAATTAGCAGCTTTGTGTATTTTATGATTTTTTCCGCACTGCTACGAGTGTGATATTATGTTTATTCAACAGTTCGACGGCATAATCGTGTGTGAAAAAGAAAATCAAACACGGAGAGTCTCAAAAATCCTTTTGAACTACTTTCTTCCACCATTCATTCACATCTTCAGTTGATGTCAAAACAGCAGAAACCATTGCCAGTTTACAAACGTCACTTTAGAGCTCGTATTTGAATGATTTTCTAGCATAATGTCTAAAGTGAGGACAAAACAGGTGATTTTGCTCACATTTTAAGATAATAAGGCTGAACGGCATAAAATGCCATCAGTCTACAAAGATTTCCCAGTATTTCTCTGTTGCAATCAGTATATCACAAAAATTAACCCCAAAAAAGCTGAAGCAAAGCAAACACTACCAGTTTCTGTGGTATAAATACAGCGCTATAAAATACAAAAGAGAGAAATCGACTTAGAATGTCACTTACCGGATTTATAAATATTTGTTCAGCTGTAGTTTGAAACTTACATTGAGAAAATGCTGAGATTTTCTCTGTCTAAAGACTTATTATGTGGTCTCTGTCGCCATCTTGTAGCGGAACATCAACCGTCACTTTATTTGGTCTCAGACAGGCTGATGGCGGCCGATGCACTGAATCTCAGAAATTCTAAATATTTAATTAGGCACTATCCTTATAAATAAACTGCATAGTTACAATCTAAACAACTACATTCTCAACTAAAAAAGCCTCAAAAGTACATTATGTTGTGTAACAGCTGCAATATTTGTCAAACTGTAGAGTGTCCTCTGCTTGTTGCTGTATGTGGGCGGAGTAATACACAAGAGCTAAGGGTGAGGGGGCTGTACCAGTGCTGTTATTTTCAGAATATCGCACAGATATCAAATCAGATTTAAAAACCAGACAAAACTGATGTATATATATATACATATATATATACATATACATATATATTAATATTTATATATGCCTTTAAATTGCATTTTGGGGCTTTTTTCCTCTGACAACTTTTGATGTTGAAAAGTGTGAAAAAGTGAGTTTTATTGACATGTTTAATAGACTGAAGTGACATTTTGTCTTGGCTGTTGTTGTCAATTATGATACAAAACCTGGTAATAAACTGCCAGTATTTTTTATTTTATTTTACAGACTTATTTGTATATATATTGCTTCATTTACAGTATATTCTTTTAAACTTCTAAAATTCCAATAAAATTCACTTAAAATGCAGAGTTGAATTTTACCATCAAAATTCGACAGAGCAGAGATTAATAACGCAGTACATAATCCTAATCAACACAAAACACCTGTGAATGCCGCCTGATCTCACAAGGTAACTCAACTATTTTACAATTTGTCAGTTTAATGGGTAATGTGTGCGAATTCATACAAGTTCAGTTGTACAAAAAAAAACTTAAAAGGAGGCGTGGCACCAAACCAAATCTCACCCCGGAAGCCAACCGTCAATCGGGGATAAGCAAGTTGAAATAAATTGATTGAATCTGATCGTAAAAATTGATAAATAAAAAAGTTACGAATTGCAGTGAGATAGCATTGGTGAATCACAAAATACTATTGTTTTTGACAGTGAGGATTTCCTGTGTTTGAAAGCCAAAAATAAGGTCCAAACAAAAATGAAGCAGCCCACCAATACACTCAAAAAAATGATGTTTGCTGTTTGTTCAAACTACTTATTTAAAATCAGCTGAAACAACAAAATTCCTGAGTTTTTTGGAGAAAACTTAATTGTTTCATGCTCAATCCTCTTAAATTTGCAAAAACTAAAAAAAACTAATTAGCTAACTTCTTCTTTCATGTTGTCTCAACACAAATTGATTGTGTAAAACCCAGCATTTTTTACAGTGCAATAAATCAGATTTTCAGGACCATGTGAAACTGAAAATGTTCTATAACTGGAATAAATCACATTTTAAAAAATAATAAAACAGAAACGTTTATTTTAAATTGTACTACTATTTTAAATTATTACTTGATCAAAGAAGTAATCTTGGTGACTTCTAAAGCTAAAAAAATCTGTTGTGTCATAAAAGCGATGATCTGCGAGTGCTAACATGAACTTAAGGAATTAAAGTATAGAAGGTGATCAAATATTCAACACTTAAGGGGAAACCAAAGGCAATTTGAATCTCTGAAAAACCCATATTGATCATCCTCTAATCTGAAAATCAAAAGGAAGCTCTTTTAATGTCTACAACGATTACATCCCAGCACTTCTTGCACTCTCAACACATCTCCAAGGGACGATGAAAATAATTCAAGATTACTTCTGGAATGGCTTAAACCTTACAATTACCATCCCATATGTTAGACCACAAAGCTCCACCGCTCTTAAGAAGTCTCAACACTTTAATATTTCACTTCCATCATTTTAGGGCACCGCAATAATCCGTCCCTCACGTCTGCATGTATCGGGGAAAGACTGAAATTTTAATGAAGATTCGCTGACGGGCACTGCACACCTCTGCTTGGTTAAATATCATGGTTAATTAGCACGTAAAGGTACGCCGTCAGCACAATGACAGATGGCTGCGAGCTTGATTAATCTATGAATTAAACATTGAATGGTGGCCTGCAAAAAATCTGACATGAAATAAGCCCTACGTTGAGGATTTTAGAGCAGGTTGCATGTAAAATGAAAAGATTTTCTGGATTTAAGATTTATAGTTAAGTAAAATAACTGTTTTGTAAATAAAGTCGAAGGAAAATGAATGAATAAAGTACTGACGATTTTTTCAAATATAAAATAAAAATGTTGGTAGTTAGCGCTTTTTTTCCCCTAAAATAACAAAAAAAGATGCCATGTTTATATTCATTTCAGACAACACAACACCAGTTTAAACTTCAGAAGCAATATTTCTAATCACAACAAATGAAAACTTTTTATTCAATTCTATTGTAATTTTCTTATAAAAAAATCTAAATGACAATATTTTCATTTTTCATTTATTGTCATTTTCAGAAGAAATGCTTATTAATACTCCTGTGAATATTCTATTCTTTTTTTAAAAAATTCAGATTTTTTTCCAACACAATGAAAAAAAAAAAAACTAATTTTGAACAAAATGTTTTTTTTTTCACTATTTTACTACATAATATTTTACTAGTTCTTTAGACAAGAGTAGTATGAGAAATTCCTATTCAGCTTAAAGTGCTACATAAAGGCTTAACTAGGTTCAATTAGGCATTGGTTGTTTCCTAGCCATTAAAAAAAATATATATATATAAAACCAGAAAAAAAACATCAAAAATATAGGAAATATTCAATGCCAATGGCGTAGTGGAAAGTGCATCGACATATGCACTCCGGTGCTCACGGCGACCTGAGTTCGATTCCCACCTCGAGATCCTATGCCGATCCTTCCCTTTTCTCTGCTCCCTACACTTTCATGTCAATTCTCTCAACTGTCCTTTCCAATTAAGGTGAAAAAATAATTACCCCGAAAAAATAATTATTAAAATATACCAAATGCTGTGCAAAAAAATAGTTTGATCTATTAAACATCACTTCAATAAATCTAAACATCAATTTTTGAAAAGCAAAGATATATTGTGGCTACTGATTTTTCACTTTATTAGGTACACCAGTCCATCTGCTCGTTAATGCAAATTACTAATCAGCCAATCATATGGCTGCAACTCAATGCATTTAGGCATGTAGACATGGTCAAGACAATCTGCTGCAGTTCAAACCGAGCATCAGAATGGGGAAGAAAGGTGATTTAAGTGACTTTGGATGCAAATGCCTTAGATCTTAAAGATCTTAAAATAAAAAACAATTAAACATTAAACAGTGGCCTCCAAATGATTTGACATAAAATAGACTCTCCGTAAAGGATTCTGGCGAGGGTTGCTTGTTAAATCAGAACCTTTGGGCTTGATGTGCACTATTAGTGTGCATTTCAGGTCTTTAGCAGTGTTTTAAAGGTTGCTCAGATTGTCTGAACGCTGCATACGAGCACGTCTAAGAATCTGGCTTTAAGAGCGAGTGTGTTAAGTGCTCTCAGCCCACGGGTGCTGTAAATCAGGATCAGCAGCAGTCAGGCTGGAGCGGAGAGGACTGTGGCCTCTCTGAAGAAACACAAAGCCAGACTCTTTGTCTAACTCTGTCTCCCTCGCTGGCATTCAGCATTTCACTCCATTGCATTTCTGCTGGAAATTGAGCAGCTTGTCTTTAGCCAGTAATAACCCATTTATTCCAATTCAAGGCATACCTTTTATTAACAATATTCCCATATATTTAAAGTTGTGGTAGTTTTTATAATAACTGCACACTATGAATTAAGCATATGTTCATCATTTGTTAAGCGTTACCTCTACATTAATAGACTTTAGTAAGCAGTTTATTAATACAACTACAAATACTGTATTGTTTATTGAATTTTCATGCATTGTACATGATTTTTTTTATTATTTATAAAGCAGATATTTCAGATCGTTCAGATTGAGCAAGTAAATCATTAATACATTTATTTTTTAAGCATATAGTAAATGTTTGTACATTAATAAATGCTTTATTAACACAAATTCCTACAGTTTTGCGGCTTGATCTAACATGAGGACTATTAATGCTTTGTAAAGCCCGACAATTAAAGACTCAGTAATATACTAAAAGAACAAGGAAATGAGTGAATCAGAACAAAAATATATTAATTTTAGAATACAAACATTAAACTGTACAACTGTATCTAATGAAAAACAAGTCTTTACAATAACAAGAAGTCAAAATACAACCTTTTTTGTTACTGGATAAAAAAACAATACAATAATTTAACAATATTAGAACACATTTCAGAGCTACAGTTGCAATCAGAATTATTAGCCCCCCTGAATTATTAGCCCCCCTGTATATATTTTTCCCCCAATTTCTGTTTAGGGGAGAGATTTTTTCAACACATCTTTAAACATAATAGTTTTAATAACTCATTTCTAATAACTGATTTATTTTATCTTTGCCGTGATGACAGTAAATAATATTTGACTAGATATTTTTCAAGACACTTCTATACAGCTTAAAGTGACATTTAAAGGCTTAACTAGGTTAATTAGGTTAACTAGGCAGGCTAGGGTAATTACGCAAGTTATTGTATAATGATGGTTTGTTCTGTAGACAGTCAAAAAAAATATATAGCTTAAAGGGGCTAATAATTTTGACCTTAAAATGGCTTTCAAAAAAATGTAATACTGCTTTTATTCTTGCTGAAATAAAACAAATAAGACTTTCTCCAGAAGAAAAACACATTATCAGGCATACTGTGAAAATTTCCTTGCTCTCTTTAACATCAACTGGGAAATATAAGAAAAAATAATAATTCAAAGAGGGTTTCTGCAAAACTCTGATTGCAACCGTATTCATACTAAATAGTTTGAAATGATATATTGTTTGAGAGCTATAAAGCAATGATTAAACTAAAATAATCTTATTTTTAGATAAATTTAAGATTTGTTTTCATATTTTTGTTCTGAATCACTGTCGTTTATTTTATTTTATTCTATTCTGTTTAGAATATAACTGAGCCTTTATTTATCATTTATAAGTAGGGCCAGACTTAATCTGTTGATATTTTCTGCTATTTCTGTGCAAAATTTTGTAAAAACATCTGCAGATTTATGCAGAATGATTTTTGGAAGTATTGTAACTGAAAACGTAACTAAAAATAATACCTTTTAAACTTTTATTTAATGTTAATAATGCAAATCCAATCAGATCCACTTATTTGGTAAACAAGCAAGTCTCTCATTTATCAACTGTACTGTTTTACATCTGCACAACTTTGGTTTGCACTCCTTGCCATTTGCCCTCATAAGTGCAATTGTTTTTATTTTTTACTTATATTTGTAGATTTCATTATATGTATAATTATATTTATTGTAATTTCTTTTTTAAATGCTACTTTATGTATTAATATTACATGTTTGAGTCTGAGAGTAACGTAATTTCGATTCTCTGAATGTCCTGTATATGTGATTGACTTGACAATAAAGCTGACTTTGACTACTAAAAGACAGCATACAGTGCTCAGCATATTTGAGTTCACCCCTCACAAATCTCTCTTTCAAATTCATATTTTTAATAGGAAGCTATGCAATATTATATTTGTGCATACACATTAGATTAATCAGTACTGAAGCCTAATCTGGAGCTTATCTAACAAAATAACTTACGAGAACGGTCCAAAAACTAGTACACCCAAATTTATGTTATAGAAAAATATTAAGTTATATTAAGAAAAATATATGCTATATAAAAATATGAGGAAAAAACCAAGAGAAGCAAAAAAAATTAAGATTTAGTTGACATTTATTTGGTTGTAATTTTTATTTTTGCAACATTTTGTTTGAATTTTAATTGTATTATCTTTTAATTTCTAAATATGTTTGGTGACTAAATATTATTTTAATAAATA